>NC_080193.1:138938761-139111261 GCF_030028045.1 Hippopotamus amphibius kiboko
CCATCAGGGAAAAAACAGTTTGGAAATCAGGCTGCCCATCTATATATGTGATTTTATCTATTCCTCAAGAACTGCTGAGGGCAGGAAACCCGCATTTTGACACAGGCACATCAATGCTTATGTAAAGTGAACAGCAGCTGAAAACGTATTTTTCCCTTTAACAGTTCACCTTGCATGAAGAGGAGCTCTGACTTTGTGGGGAAGTTCATGCCCTTTACTTTAGATTATTTATGGTTTCTTACTTTACTGGGTGATAATCAACGTAAGGCATATTTCTCATGTTTGGAGCTCGTGCTCCTCAGTGCAGTACCTGGGAAGATAACATCAGACAAGAACACTTTCCCCCTGTCCCCTTCCTGGCTGCAGTATATGACTTGATTTTAATTTAGCCATTTCAGTCTTTTTAACCAATGAAGCCTGATTCTTTATTCCAGAAACTGTCCACTTCCTTTTGCATGCATTGAATAGTTCCAAAAGAATTATAAGGACAAATTATGGTTGCCATGAACTTCTCTTGCCATGTCAGAGAACTGAGAAATAAGGCGTGACAAAGGATAGCATCTGATTAGCTTGAACATGCTGGAAAAATGATTGGTGTAAGTTTCACCACAGATTTAGAAAGCACTGCTTAAGCATCCAGTGAGATTTGCATACCTGAGGAACAGCGGTTCAAACAGCAGAGTGTGAGGTCAATCAAGAATAACTAGTTAAGAAATTCAATTGGTAGCTATTTCCCTCATGCTTTTTTTATACTTATGATTTAATCCCAGTTGATCTGAACTGCTGTTAGTAGGTACTGATAGAATCAAAAGCTTAGGTTACATTCACACATTAGCCTGTTAAACATTGTTCTGCTTGTTTAAGGTAAGTATACTCATTCCTTTAAAAAAGGACAAAGGTCTTTTTTCTTCTTTTCTTTTCCCCTTTTAAAATGATAGTACCATAATCATTGCTAATTTATGCCAGCCTCCATTCTAATACTTTCCACTAGTCTGTGTTTAATCACTATCTTGATATTGATATAGAGGGTTCTAGTCTCTAAAAGAGAATTCACGAACAGAGACGTGATGCAAATGTTTGTGTCCTATCTGCTATTTCAGCAAAAATTCATTGATCTCCAAGTCCACTATTTTCAAGTTTCTTTGCTTCTCTTTTTTCTCTTCCTTTTGTCCCTTCCTGTCCCCTCTCCTGTATTTTAGTGGTTGTAGGTATCTCAGCAAGGACAGATGCTTCATGGGAGTCTTCTCAGTCCCCTGCCATAAGTCCCCACTATTCCGTATTTTCTCTTGATTCAAGAGCATCAGAATCTCTTGCAAAACTGTACTATAGCCAGTGAGTAGACACTGCCCAGTATAATTCTGATCTCTGCATTTTACCTCAAAGTGATGAGTTGGCAAGATTGAGAATATAGAAACTCAAGGAAATTATGAATATACCTAATTAGGAAATGTAAAAATATCCATACATTTAGAGGACTATCATTTATGATTTTTAGTTGTAGCATGGGTAATTTTTATTACATTTACAGCCATTTTAACCATCATAAACATAGTCACAAATGTGACCATTTTTCATATTTCTTTAAGAAAAATGATACTCTAAGTGAACAGGGTTGTTTTTTTTTAAATCCCATATGTAGATAACAAAATAAAATAAAACAGAAGTGAATTTATATGAACATATGGACAAATAGTAATGTCCAAAAATACTACTTAAAAGAATGTTGTAGTCAATGACAAGGGACCTGAGTCCTGGTCCTCAGTCAACTAACTAACATTTGAGAAGTGTTTCCATCATGAGCATCTCTAGCCCTTAGTTTTCCCTTAGGTAAAATGAGGCATGTGGATGAGATAAGATGTAAAGACCTTCATCACACAGAAATTCTGTGACTTCCTTGTTCTTGCTTAATGATGTAAAAACATATAATTTTGTAATAAATTTTAAATTCAAGACTGTACTTTTGAAGTTCTGAAGTGGAGTCAGAGAAGCATGTCTGGTACAGAAGGAAAGCATCATGTTTCTCTTCAGATGCTTCTCCAAACTTGAGCAGCATAAATGCTTCACAACTCCACTGTTGTCATTTCACTTGTGGTTTCTGTGGCATCAAGTACTCAGCCTCCTCTCATCAGACTTAGTGAACTCAGGCCACTA
Organism: Hippopotamus amphibius kiboko; assembly: GCF_030028045.1. Taxonomy (NCBI): domain Eukaryota; kingdom Metazoa; phylum Chordata; class Mammalia; order Artiodactyla; family Hippopotamidae; genus Hippopotamus; species Hippopotamus amphibius. Next base: position 138,940,913 of record NC_080193.1, read on the forward strand.
AAAGGCAAGACTTTCAAGGCTCAGGGGCACCCCATATGACATCTTAGTATGTTTCACTTCAATCTGGGAAAAGTGCTGGTTAATTAACTGAAAACTCTAGGTTGGTGTAGCTCAAAAATTGCTAACTATTAGCATCTGAAATTATAGATGCAGAGCAGTCCAAAACAGGTTGAAAAAAAAAAATGCCCAATAAATGAAAGAGAACATAGCATTTAATTTACATCAGTCCATTCCTTGGATCTGTTGGCTACCAACAGTGGTAGGTGGTAGAAAGATATCACCAGTGTATGTAATGACAGAACATTATGTTAATATCATACAGCAATTAAAAACACTTCAAAAAAAGAATAACTATGACCCAACCCTCAAAAGTACAAGTGATATCTGGCATATTGTTTAATTGATTTTACTTTTTAAAAGTTAATTTCTTTACTTTTTATTATTCGTCATGTATTGCAGCATTAAAATTAACATAAAGGTGAGGATAACACATGATCTTTATATGTCATCTTATTAAAATGAAGCTATTTTTAATACTTTTAAGAGGCCTATCGGAAAACACAATTTATATCCTCAAAGTATATTTTGTCAGTTTCAAGTATAATTTTTGCATTCATATTCTTTTATGAATTTTAATGGAGACACTTAAATTGTAATTATTCCTCTCAGCTCAAATGCAGGTAACAAATGGAATTCAATCAGTGTTTGCGCATAATGACCATCATTAAGAGAGAAATAATAATGACATTCTCTCTGCATTAAACTTGCAGACTCTTTACACAATGATCTGAATCCCATTATTGATCTCCATGGAGATATGCAATTGTCACCTATTCTGCATAATATCTGAATGTTAAATACATTTGTTTGGAACAAATATTTTAATGAATACAGTCAGTTCCACTTAATTAACTATCTGATAACTGAATATTTTTACTTAATAATTCAACTTGGAACATCAAAATCATTCTATTTTTTATTCAAATGCGCTTGAGATTAGTCATAGATATTCATTTGAATGTTCATAAAATGTATGTGGAGTTTAAAATTCCCCTTGGCTTTCTTTAAAGTACATCAATTAGAGGGACAGTGGAGAGGTATTTTTCATCTGTTTGAAATAATTTTTTCCCCTCAGTGTTGTTTAAAATAACCTCTTAGAAGCTTACGTGTAAAATGTGTTTTCTGACCAGAATCCTCCTGCCATCTAACTTCCTTTTATCATAGAATTGTTCTCAAGAATGCCACTATTCATATTTACTTACATACATACATTTTTAATGTGGGCATTTGGTTTGAGGAAGAAAATATGAATAAAATATTGAATTCACTTGTGCAGAAAGCTCTAGGAAAGTCGTAATTGGTGAATATGTAGCCTATTGTGTTGATACTTTAAGAAAGAGAATCCAAACTGGTATTTGTAATAATAGTACTAATAAACACTATGAATAAGGACTAGATTAATTTTTTGGCCGTGGGTGAAGTGTTGCAGACCAGCATCAACACACTGTCTTTAGGTGATGTTATCAGTTAATTCCACAAATATTTGCTGAGCACCAGCCACGAGTCCAGCATTGCACCTGAGAGTGATGAAACCGTAGTGGGTAAGACACCAGGCCTGGCTGCAGGAAACTCAGTTCTTGCCAGGTCTGGTGAGAAGAAATTTACTCATACGATAAGTTTTGACACAGGTGACAAATGCCAGTGGTTTGAAAGAAGGGCAGTAGGAGCATGGAGGCGGAAGTGATTGGTCCCATGGACCGAGAGCAGGATGTCTTCAGAGAGATGGCAAACCTCTGCCAGGTTTAAAATATCATTAGAAAGGTTTTAGAGTAAAAAGTTGTGGATCTTTTTGAGTACCACAGGTGCCAGTGCAGTTCGGCTAGAGTGTGGGGGTGCATAGTGGGCGGTATAGGGAATGAGACTATACAGTTGCTATGATAACTACAACTTATTAAGCATTTTCTAGGTTCCAAGAGCTTCAGATGTATCTCAAATTCTTGGTAAAACCCTGCACTATATCATTTATATAAATAAGGGGGCTTCCTAGGTGGCGCAGTGGTTAAGAATCTACCTGCGAATGCAGGGGACAAGGATTTGATCCCTGCTCTAGGAAGATCCCACATGCCACAGAGCAACTAAGCCCGTGCGCCACAACTGTTGAGCCTGCGCTTTAGAGCCTGTGAGCCACAACTATTGAGCCCATGTTCTACAACTACTGAAGCCCATGCACCTAGAGCCTGTGCTCCACAACAAGAGAAGCCACGGCAATGAGGAGCCCGCACACCACAACAAAGAGTAGCCCCCACTCACTGCAACCAAAGAAAGCCCGCACACAGCAAAAAAGACCCAACACAGCCAATAAAATAAATAAATAAATAAATTTATATAAAAAAAGTTCTATATAAATAAGGAAGTTTCATTTAGAGTTAAGTGACTTGCCCCATGTCACCTAGCAGATAAGTAGTGGGGCTGGAATTTTGGACTGGGTGTATTGGTGTCTTAAGCCTGAACTCCCAAGTGGGGTTGAAATGAGGTTGGAAGGGCCTTGAATTGCATGATAAAGGAATTGGAGAAGTATTGAAAGATTTTCAGCTGGAGGATGATATATGAGTAAGGCCCCTACATACAAATGAATTCCATTCCGAGAATCCGTTCTTAAGTCCAATTTGTTCATAAATCCAACAAAGTTAGCCTAGGTACCCAACTAACACAATAGGCTATATAGTACTGTATTGTAACAGGTTTATAATACTTTTCACACAAATTATACATAAGAAAACAAACACAAAAAATAAAGAAAACATTTTTAATCTTACAGTACAGTACCTTGAAAAGTACAGTAGTGCAGTACAACAGCTGGTATACAGGGGCTGGCACCTAGTGAACAGGCAAGAAGAGTCACTGACTGGAGGAGGAAGAGGAGGTGGGAGATGGTAGAGCTGAAGGGTCGTCAGCAATAGGAGACGGAGGGCCAGCTGCAAGTTCACTCACGCCTGATGTTGATGGCACAGGTTCTGGTTCTTTGCTGGGTTCAATTCTATCTACCTCTGAAAAAATGATCCAGTGATATCTGGGTAGTAGCTCTTTTTTTTCTCGTCATAGATGACTTGGTAGCACTGGACTGCATTCTGAATGGCTGCTGCAACCTTCGTGTACCGTTCTACATTCAGGTCCTGCGTCTCCAAAACTAACAGTGCCTCCTCAAATAAAGGAAATCCGCTTGCCATTTCCTGCACGTGAATCTCTTCAGTTATCTCTTCTTCCTCTTGTCTCTCTTCCTCCTTTCTCTCGGCTTCCAATTCCATCAGGTCTTCATTAGTAAGCTCCTCATGTGCACAGCAACAGTACTGTATAGTAAAGTACGCAAAATCACAACCACGTATAGAGGATGAAAGCAAGTGACAGTGTACACCAAACACGTGAACTAACTTACGTGGTTGGACAGGCGAATGCACGTTTGCAGCTTTGAAGGTCCACAACTTGAAGGTTCGTATGTAGGGGACTTACTGAAATCAAATCAGTGATTTAGAAAAGGAGTTTGGGTCATAGTGTGGAGGGTCAAATTAGAAGCAAGGAGATTTGAGGCAGACATGCATATTATGAGGTTGTTTTACTAACCCAGGTAAGATTACTTCAACTAGCAGAAAAACAATGGAAATAGAGGATAGGTTCAGTAGACTTCTTGCAGTAAAATCAACAGAACTTGGTTTCAGCTTGGGTAGCTAAGAATATAGAAGTCATGAGGGAAGAAAAGAAGAATTTTATGTTCCCCTTCTGTATCCCTGGAGATGGAGTAAGGTTTATGCTAAAACAGTATAGTTTCCATAGATTGAAACTATGTTGATTGAAAAACAATTCATTTTTTTTTTTTCTAGGAGGCTCTAGGAAAATTCAGACAGGATAGTTTTCCTTCATGTTAGCTTCCATTTTAGTGCCTTTTTTGTGATCTTCTATTGCACCTCAGTATTTGGGCATCTAATGTGAGAAGAAGCAATCTGATTAATTTACACATAAATACCAGTGACTCAGTGTGTTAATCTTTCCAGTGCTGCTAAGAGGGTGAGAGAAGATAGCTTCATGGAAGGCAATACTCAAAGCAAGAATTCACTTCTTTATTAATTTCTTGAGTGTCAAGAATATTCCAGGGTTTTTTTTTTTTTAAGTTTTTTTATTTATTTAGGCTGCATTGGGTCTTCATTGCTGTGCTCAGGTTTTCTCTTGTTGTGGCGAGTGAGGGCTACTCTGTTGTGGTGTGCAGGCTTCTCATTGCAGTGGCTTCTCTTGTTGCAGAGCACAGGCTCTAGGCACACGGGCTTCAGTAGTTGTGACACATGAGCTCAGTGGTTATGGTACACAGGCTTAGTTGCTCTGAGGCATGTGGGATCTTCCCGCCCAGGGATCAAACCCGTGTACCCTGCATTGGCAGGTGGATTCTTAATCCCTGTGCCACCAGGGAAGCCCAAGAATATTCCAGGTTCTTGAGGTATAAAGATAATTACGAAACAGTCCACACCAGGTGTTTTGCATGTGGGGCAGATGTGAATCTTTGGGAGACAGGGTGTGGACTGTGGTCAGCAGAATAAAGCTGCCCCTCCCACATAGATATCCATGCCTAATCTCTGTAAACTGTAACTATGTTATGTTACATAGCAAATGGAACTTTGCAGCTGGAATTGAGGTTATGGACCTTCAAATAGGGAAATTATCCTAGATTATCTGGATGGGCCTAGTGTATAACATAGGCCCTTAAAAGTGAAAGAGGAAGAAAGAAGTCATTGATAAAGGTGCAGCAGAGGAAGAGGCAGGAGAAATTTAAAGCATGAGTAGAACTCCACCCACAGTGCTGGCTTTGCATATGGAAAAAGAAGGCCCCAAGCCATAGAATGTGTGATCTCTAGAAGCTGGAAACTGCCCTTAGCTGAGAGCTGAGGAAACCAGGATATCAATCCCCCAACTGCCAAGATCTGATTTCTGCCAACAACGTGAATGAGCAAAAAAACAGATTCTCCTCTAGACAATCTGACCTTCAGAACTGTAAGAGGAGAAATTTTCTAAGTTTTAAGTAGCTAAATTTGTGGTGATTTTTACTGCAGTAATAGAAAACTAATACAAATGGGAATAAAAATAATGTTTACCCTAAAAAGATACAGAGTATTAAATATAATAATGTATTACTGTATCTGATGCGTTTAAAAAAAGCCACTGAAAGCAATTAGCTATTACTTTTGTCATTATAGGACTGATTCTAAGTTTAGCCCTTGGCCCACAGAGGATTTTTCCATTTTACTAGGAGTACCCCAGGGCATGCCGGCCCTCTTCTGTGTCCATGGCCTACTGCCATTAGTTTCAGAAAGATGGCCCTAACCCTTAGCCTAATTTAAAGGCAGCCTTCCAAGTCCTCATATTCTTTTTGGGACTTGCCTCTTCCATGACTGACTGTGGAAGTGCAGTGAAGTCTAATTCTTTACAGAAAAGTTACAAGTTTTGCTCTTCCTCACACCTTCTCCCAGTGAGATGCAACAGCTCTCAGAAACAGCTCCAGTACAGCTTATATTACTAAAGAGAATGCTTCGTCCTTTAGTCAAGTCAAGATCACCTGCATTCAGGTTGATGATGTGTCGTGGTTTCTCCCAAGGAACAATGGAGTTAGTGTTTGCTTTATACTTAAACAAATTCAGGTGTTTAGTTTAGCACAGGGAAGCAGTGTGATCTCTCACTTGTTTTGCTACCCAGGTTGCATCCCCCTTACTGAGGAAATCATACTGCTTTTTTGTTTTGAGGGGGTCACCTGTAGTAGAAGCTATTGGTACCCATGTCCAATGGTATTTTACGATCTCAGTGCAGAATAGTCCAACTTCTAAGTGCCAACATCTGTTAATACATGTCTGCCTGAGGGGCTTCCTCTGGTTTCGAGAGTTTCTTCTCTCTTTGTTGCTGGCGGGACAGGGTGCTGGGGAGTTAACTCCTTCAGGAATGTGTCTCAGTCAGTGGCTGTTGGGAGTTGGGGTATAAATTTCCCATCTCTTTCCCAGTAGGATTAGGCTTCAGCTACAAATCGTGGCAACTTGCTCAATTATTTACCATTTACTGGCTACCTTCCCTTCCTGTCACTTCCCCATCAGTGTTTTTTGAGATTGCCTTCCAAATAAACTATTTGCACGTGAATCTTTGTCTGAAGATTGGCTTCTAGAGGAAAACCAAACAGGATACTAATTTCCCCCTGCTCCCAGTGGATGTGCTTTGGTTGGAGATGACCGATCTTATTACTTCCAAGAATGGAGCATGTGATGCATAACTAAACCCGAGAGCATCCCATCCTGCATCTCTACTATGCCCCTTCCCGTAACTGGTTTAGAGATGAGAACATGACACCATCAGAACCAGTGACTATAGGTATTATTAATCTGTAATCCAGTGAATAAATATTTTGAACACACACTATACTATGTTCCAGGTATAGCCCAGGTACTACTGGAGTTTAAAAACAAAAAAAGACTAAATTTATGTGGTGTACCCTTCTGTAATCTTACTATCTAGGAGAGAGATAATTATTAAACAAATAGTTATTCAAATAAAATATGCAATTACAAGTGTGAAAAGTAGTTTCAGAAAAATAGAGTGTATTATTATTTTTAAATGAAAATGCCTTTCAACTTTTAGCAGTCCATTAAGGTTTAAAAAATTCAGAATTTTTAGGTATGGTAATCTGGTTAATATACTATTACTAAAATAATAAAAAATAGTATCTTAGTACCAACACAACTTTTCACCATAGTTCTTATTTCTGACTGTTCAAACTAAGAAGTACAGATCATAAAATGAAATGACTATTTCAATAGAGTAGTACAGATGGCTTTCAGTTACATGAATATCTATCTGCCTTGGATATTCATTATTTATAAGCACTGGTTATATCTGTCAGGAAACATAGGAAGTGATTATTGAATGTACTTATCTTAGTCTGTTTGGGCTGCTATAACAAAATACTCTAGACTGAGCATCTTATAAATAACAGAGATTTATTTCTCACAGTTCTGGAGGCCGGAAGTCTGAGATCAGGTTGCTAGATGGTTGGGTAAAGGCTCTCTTCCAGATTATAGACTTCTTGCTGTGTCCTTACATGCTGGAAGGGGCTAGGGAGCACTGTGGGATCCCCAAAAGAGCACTAATCCTATTTATGAGAGCTCCACTGTCATGCCCTAATCACCTCTCAAAGGCCCCACCTCGGAACACCTCATATTAGGCATTAGGATTTCAACACGTGAATTTTGAGGGGACTCCAGCATTCAGATCATAGGAGTACTTTTGACCAGCAGTAAAGAATTAATTAGATAAGTGAAATTTGAGAAAACTGAGGGGAAGAAGTAACCATGTCATCTGGATAAGTCCCTGATTCTCAAAAAAAAAAAAGAGAGAGAGAAAGAAAAGAACAGAAAAGAAAATGTACACATTGTCAGGTCAATTTAGCTCTGACAATACTCCCAGCAGGTTAGGCTCTAACTGGTTTCTCCTAAGGGTAGGCCTGGTTAGGAAGAACAAGAGTGCTGTGTCATAGTTCAGAATGATTCCTTTTCCTCTCCTGCCTAAAGCATGAGGCTTTTATTCCTCCACTATGTTCCATGAGCGTCTGGTTGAGCTCGTGGAGATAAAACTCACAAAAGTGTGGGGGTCCTCCTATTACTGGGTTGCCCTGGAGTTTTTCACTCTCAGACTTACCAACACTGAGCTTCTAGGAGTTTGTTAATTCCAAGTAAGTTTTTTCTCTCCAGGCCTGGGTTCCCATGGCATTTTCCCCTGTGAGTCTGCTCAGGCAAGCTGTGACTCCTTGTATTCACCTGTCTCTCCAATCTTGGGGGAAGAAGTTTTCCCTGGGTCTTTCTCCTCTCTTTTGGATCCAAGAATAGGTGTTAATTTTTCAGTCTGCTCAGCTTTTTACTTGTCATTAGGGAAGAGTGCTTCCAAACCCCTTAACAGGTGGAACAGGAAACCAGAAATAGTTTCCTTAAACTTTGACATTAGTTCCTGAACTTTATTTTCCTCCTAATGTATTTTTTTATCAGCTCATAGTCCATCTGTCATTTCATAGAGTTTATATATTAATTTCTTTAGCATGAATGTAGTTTCTGTCTTTAAAAATTGTTAGTTTCACATGATAAATGATTAGATTACCTCAAATGTATACTCTATATGAATATTGTTTCCATAAAAAGTTTTTAAAAATCTCTATACTTGTCTTTAGCATATTATATTATTCTGTTTGCTTGTACATTTTTATAAGCCTCAAATTATGTTTTCTTTTTTGAAATTTTCTCTATTGCTCTCATTTTATAGACATATATCCATGCAGAATAATTATTTACAAAACAAATTAGAGAGTGAATATTGTTTTCTTCTCTGTCTTTAATTAACAACAGTTTAAACCTACTTCTTTTCCGCTCTTGTATTTTAACTTGAGGGTTTATTTATTCATTCAATAACCTGAGGAAATTTTAAGAATGCAGGGATAACAAAGTCTGTGAACTTTGTTTAATTTGATTATTCATTTAGATAGTAATCAATACATAGTAGGATCTTGATTTATTTAAAAACCCAATCTGACAATTTCTGCCTGTTAATATGAGTGGTTAGACCATTTACAATTAATATAATTATTGGTATGATTTAAGTTTAAATTTATCCTCTAACCATTTGTTTTCCACTTCTCTCATATGTCCTTTATTCCTTTGTTCCTCCTATCTTGACTTCTTTTGGATTGAGTACTTTTTTTTATGATTCTTTTTTTTATCTCTAGTATTGGCTTGTTAGTTATTCTACTTGGTTTTTTTAGTTATCCAAGCTTAACTTATCACAATCTACATTCAAATAACATTATACTACTTCACATATAGTAAAAGAACCTTGTAATACTATTGTTCAATTTCTGCATCCCATCTTTTGTGCTCTTGTCCTTCATTTTATTTCTTCAAACACTATAAAATCCAGGATACATTGTTATTGTCATTGCTTTAGGCATCAGATATCTTTTGAAGAAATTAAAAATTGAGAAAAATTCTATATGTACCCATATATTTATCATTTCCACATTCTTCTTTTTTTTTTTTTTTTAACATTTATTGTAGGGCAGTTCTTCTGGCAGTGACTCAGCTCTGTTTGCCTAGTGAAAAAAAAAATCATAATTTTTCCTTCATTTTTGAGAGTTGTTTTCATCGGGCGTAGAATTCTAAGTTGGCAGTTTTTTCTCCTTCTCACACTTTAATCTGATTCTGTCATTCTAGTATATCTGGAAATTTATATCATTCTATTATCTTCTTGCTCGTATATTTCCAATTAAGAAGTATACTGTAATTTTTGTTTTTATTCTTTATATAATGTGCATTTTCCTCTGGCTGCTTTTAAGATTTTCTCTTTATGACCAGTTTTTATAAATTTGATTATAATGTGCATTGGTGTATGTGTGTCTGTCTATCTACCTATTATCTATCTATCTAATCTATCATCTGTCATCTGCTTATTTTGCTTGGGTTTGATTGAGAAAATTAGATTTGTTTAGTAGTCAACAAGTTTGAAAAAAGTTTTTGTTTATTATTTATTTATTTATTTTTATTGGCTGTGTTGGGTCTTTTTTGCTGTGCTTGGGCTTTCTTTAGTTGCGGTGAGTGGGGGCTACTCTTCATTGTGGTGCATGGGCTCCTCATTGCCGTGGCTTCTCTTGTTGCAGAGCACGGGCTCTAGGCGAGTGGGCTTCAGTAGTTGCAGCACATGGGCTAATTAGTTGTGGCTCATGGGCTCTAAAGTGCAGGCTCAATAGTTGTGGTGCACGGGCTTTGTTGCTCCATGGCATGTGGGGTCTTCCTGGAGCAGGGATCGAACCCGTGTCCCCTGCATTGGCAGACGGATTCTTAACCACTGCGCCACCTAGGAAGCCCTGAAAAAAGTTTTACCTGTTGTATCTTCAGTTTTTTTGGAGCTCCATCCCTGTCCCCCCATTTTTTTTTTTTTTGTACTCCAATTACGCATATGTTTTACTAATTGATATTGTTTCACAGCTTACTTATGGTCTGTTTAGTTTTTTATAATTTTTTCTCTTTGTGCTTCTCTTTGGATAGTTCTGTTTCTGTGTCTTCAAGTTCATTAACCTCTTCTTCTCCAGTGTGTAATCTCTTAATCCCATCTGTTGTATTTTTCAATTCAGATATTGAATTTTTACATCTAGAGGTTCTGTATATCTTTCATTTCTCTTCTCAGTTCTTTTTTTTTAATGTTGTTCTCCACATCCTTGAAAATATTTACAAGATTTATAGCAGCTCTTTTAAGGATGTGGTCTAGTAATTCCGTCATTTTGGTTATTTGGGGTCTGTTTATTGATTTGTTTTCTCCTTGTCATGTTTTATAAACTATAAAATTTTATTTTATAAAACCATATATATATATATATTTCACTTTCTAGTCATTTATAATGGGATGGAGAAAGTGGAAATGTATGCCTGTTATCTGTGTTTACTTCTGTTGCAGTAGCTAGCTATTTGTGACACTTTTGCTGTGTGTTCTAATCATATTCCTGATGTGTTATGTGGTTTTACCCAGTCTCTTTCTTTCTTTCTTTTTTTTCTTAGTTCCCCAACCAGGGATTGAACCTGTGCCCCCTGCAGTGGAAGCATGGAATCCTAAGCACTGGACCACCAGGGAATACCCTACCCAATCTCTTTCATAAAATGTTTGCCCTTTGTTTTTCCATGGCATGCTCTGACCACTGCAAGTAATTCCCTTCATTTCTAGATGGCATCTCTACTTTGGAGCAAACTGGTAAGAGGTGCCATTAGAGGGGAAAACAAACAAACAAAACTGAAGTTCATGGATTTCTGAGACATGATGATGAGACATATGTATTTTGTCCCACCCTACTTCCTACAAGGCACAGATACACAATCTCCTCACACACAAACACACACTTGTACATACACGTGCCACATGGCTGTAGGTCCACAGCTGCAAATGTAGCTTCCAGAAAATTTGTCTTCTTCTTTCCCACATGGGCCCATTCCTCTAAAATTCATTTCACTGAACTCTCACCTGGTCAGAGGAAAAGATCTCTTTCAGACGAATATAAAACCTTTGAAATGTTATAGCTTTGCAAGTGTCACCGTCCTTGTTTCTCCCAGCAGTAGCCTGCACCTCTACCCTTCCTCCTGCCAGGAAAACACATTTGAAGTAATATGCAGAATTTGCCAGAATCTCCTTTAGTAACTTGCATTTAAAGTGCATAATTCTCTTGTGGAACAGACTTTGTGTCTTCTTGTAGTATATCCCTGCAATTTGGTACAACAGTATTTTTTTTCTGCCAAAATTTTATGTATTCTTTCAAATGGGTTGACCCTCTTTACTTATTTCTGGGTAAAAATTAACTGAAATTTTTGTTTTTATAGCTAACAAACTTTTTCACTTCCTAGAAGAAATGTTATAGAGTTACTTTCCAAGATATTGAAATGACTTGCAGATGAGCTTGTTAAATACATACTGCTTAATATTGGTGCAAATTAAAAGATGCCAGAAAATTAGATAAGAGAAAATGCTATTTAGAAAGATCCTGACAAAATGTTAGGTAAAGAAAAAATCACACTGACATTCCTGAGAACACTTCTACTTCAGTTGATCAAATATATGCTTTATAAGTTTTTAGATGTAAGTACTTATCTGTAAAAAATAGTAATCATTAGAAGACAGAACCACTCTTAGAGCCACTCTTGGTTTTAAGAATGAAATTCAAGCTATGTCAAATGAATTTTCCTTCAAAAAGTTTATTGAACTGGTAAGCCAAAGAAATACTATGAATGTAATATACCTAGATTTAAATTAGCAAGTGACAAAGTCCTATGATATTCCTGTGGAAAATAGGATTTAAAAATGACATATGAAGACTTATAATGGTTTAAATGATTGCACTCAAAATTTAATGATTAATGAGTGAGTGTCAACATAGTGGTATTCTATAGCTTTCTGTACTGGGCTTTGATTTACCAGTGAGTGCGATATGTACATAAGTTGCATACTTGCTAAATTTCCAGACAAAAAAATTGAAGGTGATGGTAAGTGTTTTTTCATATCAGAATCATGGTCTGTGAAAATCTTGGCAAGCTAGAACAACTGACTGCAGAATAGAACACAACACTGGGAGTGGCAGATATGGCCACATAGTGACATACCTAGTCAAAAATCTTTTAACTTTGGAGTTTTAGGTGATTCTTAGTTCAAGATTAGACAATAGTGTATTGAAGGTCAAAAAAAACCTTACTATATTCATAGTCTGCTTTGATAGCTGTATTGTGCTAACGATGTGCAGTCTCTGAGAGTGTTTGAGATGATTTTCCTGCTCTGTTTTATTAAGGCATTCCTTGGCTTGGGGCATCATGACTCCAATCTTTGCCTTTGTCTTCACGTGGCCTTCTTCTATCTGTATCTTCTCCTTTTCTGTCCTATAAATTATTGGATTTAGAACTCACCCTAATCTCACCTTGAGATCCTTACCTTAACTACATCTTCAAAGACTCTTATTCCAAATAAGTTTATATTCTGAGGTTCACAATGAACTTATCTTTTGAAGGCCACAATTAAACACATTTTAGCAGGTATAATTTTCCTGTTGTGTTCGCTGCTGTATTCCCAGCACTTGGACCAGAGCCTAGAGTGTAATAAGTGCTCAGTAAAATTCATTTTATTAAATGAATTCATTGAGGACCTACAACATGTCAGACACTGGATTTCAAAAAAAAAAATGCTGTGTATGCAGCTGGTGATGCACAAATAATAGATATATGAATGGGTAAGAGAGTCATTTGGGATCACTGTTGATTTGTTTTATCTTGCCATGTAAGCATTCTGTTTCTCCTTCCCTGCTTGGTAATATATCCTTTTAGAAGGAATATTCTCTCCAGGAAAAAAAAAATGGCATCTTTATGCCCAAGACAACTATTATTTGCTCAAGAGTATATGAATGTATGAGAGAAATATGTAAATAAAATTCTATATGTAAATTCTGATATCAAAGTTTAGTGACAAAATTTGTCACTAAAATAACCATAAGGTATTATACTTACTCAAACAGTATATTATATTCACGTTTCTTACTATGTATGCTAAAGGATAAAGATTTGACTTTATCAAATAAAAAATAAGGAAAAAGAGCATTTAAAGCTTATTACTGGGAATTCCCTGGCAGTCCAGTGGTTAGGACTCCATGCTTTCACTGCCAGGGCCCACATTCAGTCCCTGGTCAGGGAACTAAGATCCTGCAAGCCATGCAGTGTGACCAAAAACAAAAGAAATATAGCTTATTACCAATAACTTATCCTTTTTTCCCATAAATATTTGCTAACAATGCCAGAGATCCTAGTTTGTCTATTTTAAATTCACATAAAAATAAAACAGTCCCCAAATTGCTTATTTCCTTTGTGATCTCTAAAATCAGGAAAACTATCCAGGCCTTCCACAACTTCTTTTTTGTTATGTTATATTCATTTACCATTTGTTTATTTAATTAGACAATAAATTTAGAGTCTGAATACATGGCTGGGACAAAAATTCACTCATAGTTTCAGACCGAAATTTCACCAGGAAAAAAAAGTGGTAGGAAATACTCTATAGCATTTGAAGCCTGCTGCCCGATGTTCTTTATTTACTTTTTAATTTATTTTGTGCCTTAAATATGCAATTAAATACTACTTTCCTTAACCTTTGTATACATTATAGGTACTATAAAATAGATGTGTGAAAGGTATACATCTTATATTTCTTTCCCTACCCCACTAGCAACCACTCCCACTCACACACTCACACTAGAAGGGCAGAACCTTGAATGTCATATAGAATATTTTTGGAAGAGAAACTTATGCCCAGAAAAGTTGTAACTCTTTTGCCAATAACAACACATATTCACACACACACACTGACACATACACGTCAAGTTACTCATTTAACAGCAGGAAAAAAAAGTGCATCTTTATATGAAAGTGAAGTTATGTCTATGATAGTAGATGTCTATCCAATTCTATAATGTAAAACATCACATATGAAAGAGCTTCTTCATATACCAACAATCAGTATTCAGAAAGAAGACTATGACTAAGAAGGGTATGCCAAAAAAAAGTGAAAAAAAAAAAAAGAAACTTATTATGGACTGACTGACTGGTTACTAGGGTCACAGGCCTGATTTTTAGCAAAGTCTTATAGTTCCAAGAATGGCATCCAGATGCTTTCTTAGGTATGGGTGTCATTATTTTTAGCAAAAGAAACCTTTCACCCTTAGTCACGTCAAAGCACAAAGAATTCCATAAATCAGTGCCAGGCTTGTTTTTATTCCTAAATGCCTGAACACGTATATATTTATGTCGTGTAAATTTTATTGCCTTGTTTTCAATAAGGATTTAGAAGATGAAAATAGACTTTTCAAGTACAAATGTATTTTTTAACACTCTTTTCTGCTTTTCTCTACAGCCTCAAATTTCTTTTAGTTTGGGCAATAGAATTGGACTAGTCAGTTTAATTTTTATTGCTAATCAGTTTCACCTTTTAGATTTCAGGGAAAAAACTAAGTTACAACATTTCTACTGAAAACCTTGTAAGAAATTCTTAAAACCAGACTCTAAGCAAGCACATACAAAGAAACATTTTTTATTTATTACAAGCTTTATAAATTGAAAAAAGACGACTTTTGCCTTAATGCTGAAATCATGCTCATTTTGTCATTGAGAAATACAGAAATATTTGAAATTCTTCAGTAATCTTGGGCTCACAAATGGAAACATTTGGTTGTATTTGGTGCACAAGTGCACAGGGGCCTGTCTGCTTTTGGTTCTGTGTAATTAGAATGTACAGATTTGACCTCAAACGTGCTATATTGTAGTTACAACGTAAAGAAGTCAGAACAAATGTGCAAAAGGTTGGATGCAATTTAAACCATAATGTTCTAGAAGTGAAGAGAGGAAGAATGAATAAGCAAGTGAAATCCCTTGTGTCTATACAACAGATCAACACAGCAAAAAACGTTTAGGACTTGGCAATTATTTTACCCTGACCAATATAGAAAGTCTGGCTATGTAAATCAGATCCGGAACTTCACACTAATGGTAATTGTTTACTCTGTTCCCAGATTAAATTAGCTGGATGACGTCCAGATTTGCATTTGACTATGTCCTGTCTATTCACACAAACTCACTATTAAGATTAAATTGACCGGCAATGAATAAATTGGTCAGTAGAACAACTGAACTGACCAGACCTTTGAGATATATATTAGGAGAATTTAAAGAAAAAATAAACAAGCATATTAGGAAAACTTTCTAAATAACTATATCATGTTTCAATTTATCAATAACTTCAAAAGTTCGTTACATGTACAAATTATAGCTTTTTGTGTAAGGCTCTAAGGTTACAAGAGCCAGCCTAAAATTCTATTTAGAAACAGATGAGGAAGTGATAAAGAAAGGAAAGGTAGAAAGGAACTTTTTAGTTTAAAAATATTTCTGACCTATTAAATAGCTGAATGTCTCATATTGCACTAAATGCTACCAATGTGTGAGACTGTTCTCCAAGTTTCTTATAACAAAGTCCCCTTTTACTGAAGGTTTGAGGGTTTAGCTCTGGAATTGGGAGGGCAATGGAAGAAAAAAGTTTTCTGGTGATATTTCAGAAGATGATATGAGAAAAATATGGGAACTGATATTAAGACTGAAAATTATGACCTCCTCCAACCAAACACCACGTGACAGAATATTTATTTTCCTAGGATAACCATATTGGTTCCTTAGAAAACTCTCATTTCATAATCCAAAGTAAGAGTGTTATTTATATACCAGTGTTTTACTCCTGCCCTTATGTATCACGTTCATGGCGTCTATTGCTGGGTGTGCTATAGTACTTTCTGACTGCCTGTTACAGCTGTGAGAAAGTCATTCTTACAGAAGCCACATTGTGTCTGTTGATGCCTTGCTTAATACTGATGAGCTACACACTGGCTGGAGGGCATCTTAAAATCTTCAATATTAGGTGTTTGTAGGCTGAGCAACATAAAGGAAAAGCAAACAAAGTGGATTTTTAATTTTAAATTTAAAGCTAAAATATGCTAGGCCAGTCATCTTTACATAACTGTGTTTAAATGGACATAGAAAGGACTTCAGAAGGGAAAATGGTTGAAAAGTAAATCAATCTGAAATTGCAAACATGGAGGAAGAAAGTATTGTGGAAAATCAGAGCAATCCTGGGAAGCCATGTAGGCACAACACAAAGAGGAATTATGTCTGATGTAGTATCAGAAGACAGACTACGGCTCAAGTACAGATTTAAACACCAGTAACTCAACGGGGACCTTATCCTCTCTTTGACTTTTCCTTCTCATTTATTGTCTATTTTAAAGAATTTCTTCTTGAAGCTGAGCTGAGCTGAGCCTGTATTATCATCCACAACAAATATGGTTATGACACTGTTCCAGGATCCAGGGATAAAATCTAAGGGGTATGAAATAGGAAAATGTCTCGAATTCTTGATGCTGTCATTCTTGCTGGGGAGGTTTACCTCAAATCCTGCCTAAGATGTATCAAAAAATGTTTCATTGGTAGGAAGCATGAAACTGCATCTGGGTTGGCTACACCAGGTTGATCTGTGCAGGATGTTATGGGTCCAGAGGCATCTAGACAATGTAAATATTAAGCAAGAGGAATTACAACTAAATGCTGAAAAATCATTGACAGAAAGACACTGGAACTCACCAAAAAAGACACCCCACATCCGGAGATAAAGGAGAAGCCACAATGAGACGGCAGGAGGGGCGCAATCGTGTTAAAATCAAATCCCATAAATGCTGGGTGGGTGTCTCACAAACTGGAGAACAGTTATACTGCAGAAGTCCACCCGCTAAAGTGAGGGTTCTGAGCCCCATGTCAGGCTTCCCAACTTGGGAGTCCAGCAATGGGATGAGGAATCCCAAGAGAATCAGACTTTGAAAGCCAGTGGGATTTGACTGCAGGACCTCCACAGGACTGGGGGAAATGGAGACTCCACTCTTGGAGGGCACACAAAAAAGTGTGCTCACCAGGACCCAGGGGGAAGGAGCAGTGACTCCATAGGAGACTGAACCAGACCTACCTGCTGGTGTTGGAGGGTTGCCTGCAGAGGTGGGGGGCAGCTGTGGCTCACCGAGGAGACAGGGGCACTGGCAGCAGGGGTTGTGGGAAGTGCTCATGGGCTTGAACCCTCCCAGAGTCCACCATTAGCCCCACCAAAGAGCCTGTAAGCTCTAGTGCTAGGTAGCCTCAGGCCAAACAACCAACAAGGTGTGAACACAGTCCCACCCATTGGCAGACAAGCAGATTAAAGTTTTACTGAGCTCTGCCCACCCATCCCTACCCACCATCAGTCCCTCCCAGCAGGAAGCATGCAGAAGCATCTTAGATAGCTTCCTCCACAAGAGGGCAGACAACAGTATCAAGCAGTATCAGCAGTATTTCATCTTGGGGAACTGAAAACCTCAGCCACAGAAAGATAGAGAAAATGAAAAAGCAGAGGACTTTGTACCAGATGAAGGGACAGGATAAAACCCCTGAAAAACAACTAAATGAAGAGGAGATAGGCACCCTTACAGAGAAAGAATTCAGAATAATGATAGTGAAGATGATCCAGGACTTTGAAAAAAGACTGGATGCAAAGATCGAACAGTTTACCAAAGACCTAGAAGAATTAAAGAGCAAACAAAGAGAGATATGCAACACAATAATGGAAATGAAAAGTACACTAGAAGGAACCAATAGCAGATTAACTGAAGCAGAAGGGCCAATAAGTGACCTGGAAGACAGAATGGTGAAAATCACTGATGCAGAAAAGAATAAGGAAAAAAGAATGAAAAGAGCTGAAGACAGCATAAGATACCTCTGGGACAATGTTAAATGCACCAACATTCTCATTATAGGGGTCCCAGAAGGAGAGGAGAGAGAGAAAGGACCCGAGAAAATATTGGAAGAGATTATAGTTGAAAACTTCCCTCACATGGGAAGGGAAATAGCTACCCAAGTGCAGGAAGCACAGAGAGTCCCAGGCAGGATAAACCCAAGGAGAAACATGCCAAGACATATAGTAGCCAAACTGACAAAAATTAAAGACAGAGAAATGTTATTAAAAGCTACAAAGGAAAAATGACAACATACAAGGGCATCCCCATAAGGGTAACAGCTGATTTCTCAGCAGAAACTCTGCAAGCCAGAAGGGAGTGGCATGATATATTTCAAGTGATGAAAGGGAAGAACCTACAACCAAGAATACTCCACCCAGCAAGGATCTCATTCAGATTCAATGGAGACATCAAAAGCTTTACAGACAAGCAACAGCCAAGAGAATTCAGCACCACCAAACCAGCCCTACAGCAAATGCTAAAGGAACTTCTCTAAGTGGGAAACATAAGAGAAGAAAAGGACCTACAAAAACAACAACAAAACAATTAAGAAAATGGTAATAGGAACATACATATCAATAACTACCTTGAATGTAAATGGACTAAATGCACCAACCAAAAGACACAGACTGGCTGAATGGATACAAAAACAAGACCCATATATATGCTGTCTACAAGAGACACTTCAGACCTAGGGATACATACAGATGGAAAGTGAGGGGATGGAAAAAGATATTCCATGCAAATGGAAATCAAAAGAAAGCTGGAGTAGCGATACTCATATCAGATAAAATAGACTTTAAAATACAAAATGTTACAAGAGACAAGAAAGGACATTACATAAAGATCAAGGGATCCATCGAAGAAGAGGAGATAACAATTATAAATATCTATGCCCCCAATATAGGAGCACCTCAATACATAAGGCAAATGCTAACAACTATGAAAGAGGAAATGCAAGGCAGAAATAGAGACACAGATGTAGAGAACAAACCCATGGACACCAAGTGGGGAAAGCAAGAAGGGTTGGAGGGGGAATAAATTGGGAGACTGGGATACCAAATTGTACACTCTAAATATATGCTGTTTATTGTCTGTTAACTCTATCTCAATAAAAGTACTTATAAAAAATATTAAGCAAGGATCACTTCAGATAGAGAGGAAGAAGCCAGAAAAATTAGTTAAAAAAATTTGACACTTGAGGTTTCTGTAGTGGCACAGTGGTTAAGAATCCACCTGCAAATGCAGGATACACGGGTTCGAGCCCTAGTATGGGAAAATCCCACATGCTGCAGAGCAACTAAGCCCATGGGCCACGACTACTGAGCCTGTGCTCTAGAGCCTGTGAGCCACAACTGTTGAGCCCACGCACTGCAACTAATGAAGCCCGCACGTCTACAGCCTGTGCTCCGCAACAAGAGAAGCCACCACAAGAAGCTCGTGCCCTGCAATGAAGAATATTCCCCTCTCGCTGCAATTATAGAAAGCCAGTGTGCAGCAACGAAGACCCAGTGCCGCCAATAAATAAAAAATAGAGTAAATAAATAAATGTAAAAAAAATTTCACATTTAATTGGGGGTAATCTAATTGTTCTATATTCTTTTTGGTTTATTATTAAGATGCTTTTGAAAACAAAATCTACTGGTTTTGATATGATTACAAAAACAATTAACACTCAGTTGTATAACTGACAATGAAAATAGGGTAAGTCACAAAGAAAAAACTAAAAAAATTAAAATCTAAAACTTTAATATCTAGAGAAAAACACTCAGTATTTTCTTGTTTAGCCTTATCTTAAATATAATGTATTTATATACTGTAAAAATTATTTGGGAAGTTATGTAACATTTCTTCACTTAATATTCAATGAACATTTGTCCATATCTTTAAATACATATAAAATGTGATTTTTAATTACCACATATATTTATTTCTGTGAACATAACAATTTATTTAGCCAATCCATTATTGATGGAAGTTTTGGTTGTTCCATTATTTCTTTTTTGCAATTATAAACAACGCTCTTCTTTAAAAGCATTTCTGTTCATGTCAGAAGGTTAAAATGTATGTAATTTTTAATACCTTTAAGTTTCTTCTAGAAACCTTGTAGCAGTTTACGTCTATACTAGATTAGCAAAAGAGTATTTATTTCTTGCTCCTCATTGGAAACAATGAATAATACCATAAGGGGGGAAAAAAAGCTTTGTTCATTTGGTAGGGAAATATGGCACTGAGTAGGTATTTTTAATATGTATTTCTTTAATTAGCAGAATAGTTTGAGTATTTTCGAAATGCATTTGTGGATCATTTGCGTCTTCATTTTGCCAGCTAGTATTTCTGCTGAGAGTTTAGCTAAGCTCCTCCTTGCTGTCGCTGCCTTGCCGTCCATTTTGTTTGGCCAAGCACCTGCAGGGACCTGAAACTGACAGCAGTCTGTCATGCAAGCATGTGCCCTGGATAGCTGCCTGCAGAGTCGCAAGCAGATGTAAGTCCCTGATGTGACTTTCCCAACAGCCCTTGTGATCAACAGCCTCCCCTGCCTCCCAGGGCCTTCCCCTTGTGTGCCTTTTGGATAAGACAGCCATGGGGGCTTATCAAAACTTACTCTTTTTGTTTGAATTGACCAATCTGGTCTTAGCCCAGGAATCACAAAGCACTCCACCCCAAATTGTGTCTCTCTCTCCGGCTACATTCTACCTTGACTTCCCCGTGTGGCCCCTCAAGGTGTTTCCCCCAAGAACTGTGAGTAATAAGCTTTTGTAACTCAGTTTCTCTCCTGGTCTCTTGTTAAATTGCAACTCACCATATGGGACCCTTTGCTCCACTTAACAAGTATTAATTTAACAAAGTAATGACAACTTCTTTGCCTATTTTTCTATGGGATTTTTGTTTTTTCCTTTATCTGTCTGAAATGTTTGCCATATGATTGAAAAAAACATTTTTCCATTCTTTTTATGTTTCTTTTACTTCTGTTTCTGCCATTTTTTGATGTTTGCAAATTTGTGTGTCTTTGTGTTTATGTGTTTATGTCAAAACTATTGATAGAAAAAATAAAGGAAAAATAACTATTCATTTATATTTTACTTTCAAACCTAATGGTTTAATTTTTTTGTTTAAGGCTATTCTGCATCATGAATTTATTTTGATGTGTGGTGGCAAGTGCAGATCTAACTTTAATCACAATGTTTTTTCCAAATAATTAACCTATTCTCCCAGTATAATTTATTGAATAATCAGCTTTTTCCCTTTAGATTTTAAATGTCACTTCTTACTGTATATTATAGTACTAATTACATATATATATTTTTTAAATTATCTGCCAAGATATACCTATTCTTTTTCTACTACATTGCCTTTATTATGGTGCCATATGTTTTCATACCTGGGAATGAAAGTCCTCTCTTTATTATTCTTATAAAATTTCAAAGTTAGTTTTATCTGTTTGAATTTCCAGTTATACTCTCGACTCACTCTGTCAAGTTAAAAAAATTGTTGAGTTGTATCGAATAGCTAAATCAATATATCCAAATTGGTCCCAGTGCAATAACAAGGTCCTTGTAAGGGAAAGAGGAAGCAGGAGAGTTAGAGGCAGAGAAAGAGATGATGGAAGCAGAGGACAGAGAGAAGAGGGACTTGATGATGTCTCACTGTTGGCTTTGAAGATGGAGGAAGGGGCCACAAGTCAAGACAAGCAGGTGGCCTCTAGACGATGAAGAAAGCGAGGAAATGATTCTCCTCTGGAGCCTCCAGAAGGAAACAGCCCTTAATTTTAACCTAATAAGGCCCACTTTGGACTTCTGAGCTTCAGAACTGTGAGAGGATCTGTTCATGCTGCTTTCAGCCACAAAATTTGTGATAATCTATTACAGCAGCAGTAGAAAGCTAATACAGAGATAACTGACATCATTGTAATACTAAACTTTTCTTTCAAGAATATAATATGCCACAGCTTTGATTCATATCTCCTTCCCCTTCCCTCAAGCCATGTATTTGTTTTTAACATGAATATTCTATATTTTGTGTGAAGTTTATCCTAATAATTTAGATTCTATGGGTGCTATTATTAATGGGATGTCTTATCATTATGTTTTACGTAGTTATTTATGATAAGTAGGAAAACCATTGCTGCTTCCGTTTATTTCTTTTCCCCAATTGGTCTGATTTTCTGCCTTTAAAAAAATTCTGTTTTTATTTGTATTAATTATTGCTTTATTTTGGTTTGTTTCAGGTTTATGTTGTGTTTATTATTTAGTTGAATGCCCAATTCATTAATTTTCTTTTTTTCCCTCATTTAACATTGAAAATAATTGGTGTTAAGATTTGCTTCTGACTGCTTTTACATTGTCTTGTGTTTTGATTGGTAGCGTTTTTCTTTTAATTATTTTTAAGGATTCTCTAGTAAAGAGTTTTAATTGACACAGTGAAATTTATTTACATGAGATATTTTTGTTAATGGTACTTAAATTTTACTTTGCTTGTTTTTTATTGTATGTTTACAAAGGGACATATGTAATTTTATGTTTTTGAAAATGATAGAGGATTTTTTTTACCTGTGAACTAACATTTCATCCATTTTTATAACTATGCTATGAGACTTTGGATAGAAGATAATATTTTTCATTTGATCAATGTCAATTAAATATATCACATAAAAAGTATAGTATAGTAAGAATATAGTGCAGTACAGACTGTTATATATTTGCCCTCTTCTTTTACTTTCAAACTTTGTGAGTCATTTTGTATGTTATAAGCAGAGTATAGCTAGATTTGTTTTTAATCTAATTGGATTGTTTTTAAAGGTAACGAGACCCAAATTTAAGCAGTAGCAGATGAACTTGACCAGGTGCTTTTGAAAGAGATTTTAGGAGGTAGAATTAATATGACCTGATGACTTTGGTTGCATCAGGTGGCGAGTCAAAGATGACTTCCCATCTTCCATCTTGCACAGAAGAATGGAAACCTCGTTATATGGAGCAGGTAAACAGAGAGGTTGTAGGGATTCTTAATGGATGTGTTTGAAGTACCTGTATAAATGCAAGTTGAGCATATCTAGTAGGTATTGGATGAAAAGATTTGAAGCTCAGGCATGTGATAAAAGCTAGGATTTTATTGACAGAAAGGCAAAATCCTTTTAATTGAGAGTGGAATAAATATGCTTGCCATTTGAGTTGTACAGGAGATAAATTGAAGATAAAAGGCAAAGAGGGAATCATTAGTGGAGGCTAATCCTGGATCATGGGAGGGATAGTGAATATCTAAAGCAGAGATAGAGCACTTGTCTCACAAAGGAGAAAAGATTTTGGTTGAGGGGAGAAGATTAACAGGAAAGTAAAGAAGTTTTTTGACTGGGAGAGCAGAAAAGGAAAGGGAGAGATTGTTTATTTCCTGACTATTTGTCCAAAGTCCTTTAAATTATGGTGGAATCCCTGCTGAATCTTTTTGCTCACATACAGTCAAAGAAAGACTCATACACTACCTGATAAGTGAGGAATTTGAGGTATGCACTGGTGGTTGCTATCAGAGGTGTGATTTCTGTGCTTAATATCCTGGTTTTGAGTGTGATGTGGGGAGGTCTCTATGGTGCTTCTGTTTTATGAAAGCAGAGGAAGCAATGTCAGCTGATGAGGAAAGAAGACAGGTAGAGTGGTGAATTTGTTAAGGTAGTGATAATTTGAATTAAAAAAAATGAGAGAGAGAGTGCCAATTTGGAGAGAGGACAGGATTTTGTGAGCATATTTGAGAATCCAGCTGAGGCCAAGATGACTCGAAGAGCAAGGATTGTAAAATTATCTCTAGAGACCTGAGAACAAGCACACACACTGGACCAGTGACTTGATGGCCATTTGCACAGAAGGTGTGGCAGTAGATCAAAGGACAGAGGGTCAGGGACCTAAGGGTGCTGGGAGAGTTATGTACATTATGGATCGACTTGGTAAAGGAATAGATGGACAGAAGTGTACACAGATACTAGTGGTATGGCTTAATGAATTCTCATAAGGTGGACATGACTGTGTATCCATCACCCAGATCATGAAATTGAAAATCACCTACATAAACAGAAGCACTGCACCTCATGTACTCCCAGAGTACTATCCTTTTCAAATTCGGCGGCTATTCTGATATCTACCACCATGAAAGACTAGCGTGTGTCTGACACTATGTTTATATTAGGCTGTGGAGTTCAGTTTTGTTGTTGTATGTAGCAATAGTCCACACTTGCTTATTGCTATAGATTGTATTAATGCACCCAATGTCTAGCCTATACTTTTTGGAATTTACAATAGTGCCCTATGAACATCATTGGGTTGCATATGCATACATTTGGGGGTTTTATATATATATATATATATATCTAGGGCTGGCATTGTTGAGTCATAGGATACACGTGTGTTCATTGTTACCGGATTCTGCCGCTTTTCCAGAGACCATGAGAATAGCCGTGTATGAGGGTTCCTATTGCTTTACGTCCTCAGCAACAAGAATTTTAGATATTCTGGTACGTATGTAGTGGCATCTCATTGTGACTGCATTTGTCACACTGACTATATTGTTCTATTGTGTTGTACCTATTCACTTTTTGCCCATTTTTCCATGGCTTTTTCCATCTTTTTACTGATTTTTAAGTGGTTTTTCTTTTTGTATATTTTGGACATGCGTCTTTTGTAAGGTATGTTTTTCTATTGATATCTTTTCTCGGTCTGTGGCTTACTTTTTCCATCCTATTAACAGTCTTTTAATGAACACAAATTCTTAATGTGGCCCAATTTATAACATTTTTCTTTATTGTTAGGGTGTTTTGGGTTTTGTTAAGAAATTCTTGCTTATCCCAAGGCTATGAAGATATTTTCCTCTGCTTGTTCTAGAAGTTTCATTGTTTTATCTTCCACATTTAGATTTATAGTTTATCTTGAATCAGTTTTGAATTATAGTGTGAAGTGGGGGTTAACATACATATTTTTCCTTTGACCCAGCGCCATTTATTGAAAACACTGATCTTTCCCTATTGTACTGCAGTGTAATCTTTATTATGATTGAAGCGACTGTGTAAGTGTGGGTCTGTTTCTAATTCTGTATTATGTTTCTCTGCTATGTTACCTAGCTGGACATCTCTATGATTATTTTAACTCTAATAAGTTTTGAAAGTCCTCCAGCTTTGCTTTTCTTCTTCAAAATTATCATGTCTTTTCTTGGCCCTTTGCATTTCTGTGTACAGTTAGAAACAGCTTGTCAAATGCCAACCCAAGAAAAAAAAACACTACTAGCATTTTTACTGGGCTTTTGTTGAATATATGAATTAATCTGGGGCAAGTAAACATATTTATAGTATGGAGCTTTCTAATCCATGATTGTGGCATATCTTCCACTATTTGTTATTCTGATAATGTACTGTAGATGATTGTATAGTGATATTGAATATTTTTGAGAGTTTGTTTTTTTGGTATTTAATATTTTAGATATTTAAAAATTTACCTGTTAAAAACTATCATGCTCTAATTATCTGTTGTGTTATGCAGAAACAATTATTTTTAAATATTGACCTTGTATACAGAGAGCTTGCTAAATTTCTTATTAATTTTAAAAAAAATAATTAATTAATTAATTAATTAATTAATTAATTTGGCTGTGCCAGGTCTTAGTGGCAGCCCGCAGCATCATTCGTTGTCATGTGTGGGATCTTTTAGTTGTGGCATTCGGGATCTTAGTTGTGGCATGTGGGATCTAGTTCCCTGATCACGGATTGAACCCGGGCCCCCTGCATTGGGAATGCAGTGTCTTAACCATTGGACCACCAGGGAAGTCCCTCTTAATAATTTTAATGGTTTTTTAACTGGATTCATTTGGATTTTCTAGGATATAAAGTCGTGTTACTTAAGAATAATGGAAAATTTGTCTTTTCTTTCCCAAAGTTAATATATTTTATTTATTTGTAATTCTTAATTTTAGTGGTTAGCAGCATCAGTAGAATGTTGTATAGAAGGAATGATAGTGGTATTCTTGTCTTAATTTGGAGCTCAGGATGAGAGCTTTCATCATTGAATATAAGTTTGTTGAAAGGTACTTCATCAGAATAAGGAGGTTCCCTTTTTTGATTAGTTTGCTAAGGGTTAAAATGGTATTAACTTTTATGAAAGGTGTATTCTACTTCTCTTGAGGAGATCATCTTTATTCTGCTATTGTAGTGAATTACAGATTGAATTTAAATATTAGACCAACCTTACATTCCTAGAATTGTCACACTTCATTGTGTTGTATTATCCATTCAATATATTGCAGCATTAAGTTGCTGCTATTTTGAGATTTTTCATCCATGTTTACTAGAGACATTTTCCTATAGTTTTCTTTCCTTGAATGTCTGTCAAATATTTTTATAAAGATTTTATTCAGCTCATAAAAAGTTGGAAAGTTTATTCTAGAAGAGTTTGTGTGAGACTGGTATTTTAAAATTTTGGTTCTAGAGATAGGTTTCTTTTTTAGGAAGATTTAAAATTATAGATTCTATTTCTTAATGTATTGGCTATATATTATTTTTTTTCCCAAGGATTTAATCCCTTTTGTTTGTTGTATAAAGTTGTTCATAAAACCTAATTTTTATCTTTTTAGTACTTGTGGAGTTTATAGTGATATGTTTTAATTCCTACTGCCGACAGTAATTGTTGAACAGTCCTGTTAGAGATTGCCTAATTTTTATTAGTTTTTTAAAAGTAGAGAACACACTTTTAATTTTGTCAATTTTGTATTTTGAATGCTTGATCTCTGCCCTCATCTTAATTATATCCTTCATTTAACTTGTTTTGGATTTAATTTCTGTTTTTTAAAAGATTCTAAACTTCCAAAGACAGATATTTTGATTGTAGAGTTTCAATCTTTTGTTTTATATGCATTTAAGACTGTGCATTTTTCTCTAAGCACTTTTTTAGTTACATTCCACAAATTTTGCTAGATACTATCTTTGTTGTCATTCAGGTCTAAATATTTTCCAGTTCCCCTTGTGTTTTTATATGATTTTTCGGCCCATGGTTTATTTACAGGTGATGTGTTTGTGTGTTTCTTGCTGTATATCTTCTTTGTTTTGATACCTGACTTAATTTCACTGTTGTCAAAAACATCCCAATGAATGTATTCAGTTTTTAAAAATATTTGAAGCTTGCTTTTTGAACCAATATCCCAGCAAATATGGCCATTTGCTAAGAATGTGTGTTCTCTATTATTGTCTACGGTGTTTTACATATGAAAATGAGGGCAACTTTTTATACTGTTTTGTTTAGATCATTTATATCTTTTCTGATTTTTGCTCTGCTTTATCTAGTTATTAATAACCCATAACACTGGTGCGGTAAAATTTTAGAATTTTTATGTCTTCTGGGGGATTGACCCTTTTATTATGTGATTTTGCTTTTATTTTTATAATAATGCATTTTGCCTACTTTGTTGCTGCTAATATAACAACACCAGCTTTATTTTGGATAGTGTTTGCATGGTGCTTCTTTTTCCATCATTTTTCTTTCAAAACTTCTGTGTCATGTATTATTTAAGATGTCTTTTTTATGAGGCATATATATTTTTTATTTTTTAAAACAAGCCTGACAATTTTAGTCATTTAATTGAGGTATCATAATGCTTTACATTTAATGTAAGTACCAATATATTTTTGATATAATGCTGATTTGATTTGCTAATCTTTTGAGTATGTTTGTGTCTATGTCCATGAATGATATTAGTTTGCAATTTTCTTTTATTGTGATGCCTTTGTCAGGATTATGCTGTCCTCAAAGTGCATTGGGAAGTACTTCTTTCTCTTCTATGTACTAGAAGAGTTTGTGTAGAATTAATATTATTTCTTTCTAAAATGTTTGATAGAATTTTCTAGTGTTTTCATTAAGTCTTAAAATTTACTTTCTTGGAAGGATTTTAGCTATCATAAATTTCATTAATCTGCATATATTTTCAGGTTATCTATTTCTTTTTATATGAATTTTGGTAGTTTGTATCTTTTGAGAAATTGGTTCATTTCAGCTACATGGTTGCATTTATGGTGATGCTTTTTTTAAAATAATATTCTCTTATTATCCTGCTAATATCTGAAGGGCCTTTAAAGATGCTTTCTCTTTTATTGCTGATATTAGTAAATGTGTATACTTTTTTGGACATTTTTGCTAGAGGTTTACCAATTGTAAAAATTATTTTTATTATTAAATATCCTTGGTTGAGTACCTGGAAAAAGATTTTGAAAAGTGAGTAAACATTTCTTGACCAAAAAATAAAAAAAAAGCCTAAAGACCCATAACAACCAAATGCCTAATATAAAGCATGGACATTGATTAGGTCCTCTAGTTCAACAAAACCAGCTATATTATTTGTGAAAATTGCACAGATTTTAGTATAGACTTGAGTTTAGTTTACAGAATCACTTTTAGTTTTCATAAGTATGAAAATGCTGCTGCGACTATGTAGACCATGTTTACTTTTAGGATATGCATGCCGATGTACTTAACATATCATTTCGTCTACAGATTATTTTGAAAACGTTTAGCAAAAAATAAATGATACAGAAAATATGTCAGTTGTTGAATTTGGGTGGTGAATATATATGGGTAGTTATTGAACTATTCATTTCCTTTTTGTATATGTTTAAAAATTATTTTAAAAAAGTGAAAAGTATTTTAGTATTGGGCACTGCCTACTACCAGTGAGTCAGTTAGTGTGAGCTAAACTGATCAGTGAAGACTTCACTGAGGTTTTGGAGGTTTTGGTTGGGCTTTCAAAATTGGAGCAAAGTTAGATAGATGGAATAAAAGAGGAAGGTCATGCTTGAAAGGGAGTAATACAAAACAAATTTGAGAGATTAAGATGAAAACGACTTGCCACTTTTGACTTGCCTTATTCCTAGTCTGGGAGCTCTTTGCTAAGGGTAATAAAGGTCGCTGTGTGAATCTTTACTTATGACTATGCTATAGCAGTATCAATTTTCCCTAAATAAGAGGTTGCATATTCATTGGAAGAATGTTGGATGAGTTTAAATGTCTTATTTTAAGTGCTATGACTCAGTCATTACACTATTTGCCAGTTCTTTCACCAAAGTTTCTATTTTGAGGATTATTTCATTTCTCCCCTCATAAGTGTGTTTCTTATTTGTAGAGTGACATGGGAAAAATAAACTTTCTATATGTTCATCATTGCTCTACTTTTCCCTGCCAATGGTTAGGAATCAGAATGTTACTAATCTGTTAATATAATCAAAGCTCCCAGTTATTATTTCAGGGTTTCATGCCTCAGAAAATATGTTAAATTTTCTTAGTGAACCTTCTTCATGTTGCTCAGTCATATTACCTCTGGCCCCTTCTGCCTGCCTTCCCAAGTTCTTCTATATGTGTCCCAGTTCCAAATAATCATAATGATAGCTCTGCACTCAGTCTCTTACCTTCTGAATAGTGCAGCACCTAGCACTTACACTGTATTTGGTTTTCCATTTTCAAAGTGCTTTGCAATCAGTGACTGGCTGAGCTCCCTTAACCGTGAAATTTATTTCTTGATGACAGAAGGAACAAAATCTTGGCATCTGGCTATGCCCAGTATTGCCACCATGGAGCAGGGAGAAAAATCAGTGCTGTGGATGGAGGAAGAGGTTAGGGGTCAGGAGATTCGTGTCCTATTTTTGACTCTGCGCTTGACTTATGCACATCCTGGCTTAAGGCAGCAATTGCTCACTGTAACTTTTATCACCTGTAGGAGGAGGATGCGAATCCACATTGGGAAGATGAGAAGCTCATCTGTCACAAATAGAATGCCTTGAATTTGTAGTGGGACTCTGGTACCTGATGAAATTGTTAACAGAGTGATATATGGAGACTATTCCTTCACGATGTGGTATTTTCTATTAAAAGATTAATTTTCTGAAATTAATGGTGAGTAAAAATAGCCTCACTACATTTATTTCCCACATTCTTCATCTTCTTAAAAGTAAGTCCAGAAGAACATAGAAATAACACAAGGCTAAACCCAGTTAGTTACACTCAGTAAGCTGTGTACTCTTTATGTATGTCACAGTCATTGTGATAACGTTTAGTAATTATAAAAAAGAATTACTGAGAATTTCTAGTGGCATACATCATAAGACTTGGTGATCAAACTGACAGTCTCCCCTCTTCTAATTGTGAGTATTTTTTCTGTGTTTCGTGCAAATGGCAAGTTAAATTATAAGATAATAATACAGAAGAAATGAAGATAGTGCAGAACAATACATAACAGCAGTAATAGAGACAGCAATTCAGAAAAAGACAAATGTGTTTATCTGGATACCTGTTTTGATGTGCATATTAATACCTATTTTGCTGATATTAAGCATATGACGTTTACTTGATTGCTCATAAAAATGAAAGCGATACCTTTTCTAAGGTAGGCAAAAAAAGTAAAATCCAGATTTAAGGATTTCTAAAGAGGACATGTGGGATGAATTTTGGAACAGGGGAGGAAATCATTCAGTGATTTTATGTTGGTCAGAAAACGCAATTGTATAAACCCACAGAAGGTGGTTTTGCCCCATTTCTCTCCCCATTCTTCAGGGAGAGGCTATTTCTATCAGAACAAGGGGCACTGAATATGCATGTTCCACTCACATAGAAGTCCTGTCTGGGAGAGTGATTTGAGGGGAGCTTACAAGGTCAATTAGTGAAATTAGTTTTCCAAAGTGGAAGCTTCCATATCCCTGTCTTGCCATATTTATTTCTGCTCTGAAGGGATAGCTCAAGTGAAATAGAATATTCTAATAAAACCTAAAAAATTAAGAAAGGGAACCAAATGTTTTCATTTATCTAAATATTCAATACGTTTACAACCATGGCCCATCAACCAGTGGCCAATTTTTCAGTTTCTCACTTCAAAACAGCATGAGTATTGGACTGGTGTTTAGGCCAGATGAGGGGAAAAAGAGATCAACTCCTTCATGTTTTCACTTTCATGATTTTGGGGTTATTCATGATATGGTGATTTTGTGGTGAAATCAATGGAGAGAGAATTATTATCATTATTTTTTGCTCACTTTATTCTTTCAAACATTTGAGCCCAATAAGAAGAGTGCTAACCATCTTTCTTCTTGATCACAAAAAATGACAGGTTTGTTTCTCATATCCCTTATAACATAGGTAGAAATTAGCTAATTGTACCTGTTTTACAATTTGGAGAAATAAAGTTAAACTGCTGTCTTGCTGGTCCTCAAGATTCAGTGGAGGATGCAGAATTTAGGCTGAGGCCTCTGAATTTTCCTACCACTATCTGCTAATTTTCTTGGGAAAGTACACACTCTAGAAAAATATTATGTAGTTGGGCTCATTTTTTAATTAGTGTTAGTGTCAGAAAATGCCTTGATTTTATTGAATGTGATAAACTTTACTAGTAATGAAAGAAAAAAATCTAATGCAATTTAAGAAAACTTTGGTACAATAATGCTTTCCCCTCCCATTTTCTTGGTTTTTGCTCATGCTGTAAATTTTTGGGTGTTTCTTTAAGCAGAAAATTCAAGTGTTAAGACAAAATAAATCTACATACCTTTATTAAGTATGAATGGTTGGTGTGGCTGTTCTCTCATAAAATAATTTCACAAGCATCAGTGTTATACTACTGAAACTTGTTTTAAAAGCAAAAAACTGCTGTTTCTTCAAAACACTTAAGTATATTCAAACTCCTCATGGCCTTTCTCTGAATTTTAGCATCTCCTAGATCCTGAGTGTTCTGGCAAGGGTTCCAGCCAGGCTTCAATTGGACCTCTGTGGACCCTGGCCAAGAATCAGTGTACCACCTTAACCATCACACTGAACTTGAACAGTTCAAGTTCATAAACAATGTGCAGCCTGGATTGAGAAATTATAAAATGTTTTAAGCATAAGGAGTTCAACCTTGCAGCCCTGAAATTGCTTATTCTTCTGAACACCCAAGAAGCAACATGCTGTGTGTATGTACTAATATTTAAAAGATTTTAACTTATATTATTATTTTTTTAAATTTCTTTCTTTTGGCTGCATTGGATCTTCGTTACTGTGCACAGGCTTACTCTAGTTGCGGTGAGCAGGGGCTTCTCTTGTTGTGGAGCACAGGCTCTAGGTGCATGGGCTTCAGTAGTTGCAGCATGTGGGCTCAGTAATTGTGGCACGTGGGCTCTAAGGTGCATGGGCTTTAGTAGTTGTGGCATGTGGGCTCAGTAGTTGTGGCTCTCGGGCTCTAGAGCACAGTCTCAGTAGTTGTGGCATGCAGGCTTAGTTGCTCCATGGCATGTGGGATCTTCTGGGACATGAGATCTAACCTGTGTCCCCTGCCCTGGCAGGCGGATTCTTAACCACTGCATCACCAGGGAAGTCCTTAACTTATGCTAAATTGAAATATATTCTTTTATGAATGTATGTGTATATATGTATATGTAAATATCTCTCAAATCTCAAAGCTTTACTAATTAAGACTATGAAAAAAAGCCTTAATACAGTTAAAGGAAATTAAGAATTATCCGATAATTCAAATACAATTTAAGAATTATTTCCATTTAATCAGCTTCCCAGATTTACACATAAAACTTTCCCAAAAAACAGGTTGCTGCCATATGTGTTTAAATGAGATCGCCATTTGGCTGAAGCTTGCTGCACAAGAAAAGCCCATTTCACAGTCTATTCACACCTGACTTTGTGGCACTTCACCAAGGAAGGGCAACACAGTTTAGACATTCACAATAAAAACCAACTTGAACCTTATTTAACTCCCAAACCTTCTAAATTTCTTTAAGGCTCAGATTATTCCCACAAAGTCTTGCCTCACTTCCTCCCTGCACTTGCCACTTGCCCTCTGGGAAATCGAACTACCTACTTACTGGAAGAAACAAACAATACTTATTTGTTTCTCTACAATTTAGGGTTTCTCACATTTTAGGAAAACTTAAAGAGAGGGATAAGATTTTGTCTTAAAAATAGTAACTACTAACAATACCTAAGGGGTGTAAATTAGGGTATATTATTTAATATTTGTTTTCTACCCATATAACCTTTGAATGCCAAAAGACCAAAAAAAAAAAAAAAAAAAAAGGAGAGAAAAAGCATGAATTATAATGATGCTGTTGTAGTATAGGGTTGATTTTCATGCATGGCTTGGAAGACTGTATTTTATTCACTACGTTTAGGAAAAACATATAGCTACTCATATAATTAACAAAAACCATATTCACGAAAAACCATTAACAAAAGATAAATGAAAGTGTAAGTTTTGTCTAAAGTACTCAGTGGTAAAGAGGATGTTGAATAGATGCTTTCTAAGTAAGAGTGCTAAAATTACACCTTGTACATATTTGTGAGTACTTTCATTTTACCTTTTGCCTGTATCTGCACCATTCTGCACTTATTGCTAAATAAGTCAAATTTATACAGAAGTAGGATATATTTAAATGTCAGCCCTAAAAGATATTGAAGGCAGAAGAAATGGTGAAATTGTGACCATGTAATATCCAGAGTACTTAGGCTAAAAATGGAAGGATCAGTAAAGTACTCCACCCTGATCTAAATCCCCGTGCTTGCCCTCTGATCAGAAATGAAACTGATTAACGACAGGACAAACTCTGACAGAGCAGCTATATGTAAAGGGAATTCACAGCTATATAAATTCAGGCCTTAACCTTAAGCATCAAAGATCAACCACTGATAGTGTCCTATTGTCTGAACAAGGATTGGTCTAGCCGCAAAAATGTATTCTTGCTTTGGAAATCTTTTCACCTCATATGGATACATTCTCAAAAAATTTTGTCTATTTTGTCCAATGGGTATAGTCAATGTCTCAGAGGACAGATATAATCATAGGGGAAAAAAAGAAGTGTACAAGTATAAATTTTGTAGAATTAATAAAGGAAAATAATGTAAGCAAAAAAGAATGTTTTTTTTCAGTAATATTTCTGATACAAAAAATAAGTTTGTTAAATCAAGATCAAAACAAACTATATTTGATATATATATATAAATGTTTGTTTTAATATAGAATCATTTCTTTTCCCTCTATTTTTTCTTTCAATTTTCATGTCTTCGTATTTACATTCTGTATTTGGCTGACTGTTTCCCTGTGATATGATTTAATGTGCTTCTTTTATCTTTTGATTTATTGTAAACAGGTAGTTAAATCTATAGAATCAATCTGAATGAGGTTGGAGTTCCTTTGCTATCACCTGTAACTTGAAGAAATTGTGTTGACATAGAAATAAACAGGCTAATGATAAGCAGACTTCCATCAATGGTTTCTTTTATTGTTGATGGGAAGACTGGGAATGAACTTCAGACCATCTCCACTCAAATTGATGACAATATTCAAAACACTAAGACTGAATTGTAGCAGTGATACCTCTGTATGTCTCCATACATTTCCATTTCTGAGAGTAGGTTTTCATTTTTTCTCAAGTATTGCATGGGCAGTGGAGCCTGGGATTTTTGACCCTGGGCTGAATATACAGAAAAAGGGGGGAAAAAAGAAAGAAAGAAGAAGGAGTTGAGTCTAAGCCTTTTGGAATATAATTTGGCCAGATATCGAGACTAGTCTACTTTTGAATAGTCTGAACTTTTCAGAAAACAGGATGTTCTTTGCTCTCACTAGGGTCTCACTAGTGTCTCAGTGCTAACTCAGTGCTTAGCTTTGCTGATGCTATTGTCAGAGGAAGAGGGTCAGGCAAGCTTCTTTGTATTCTCTTTGCCTTTTTAGCTTCTAACCAACCCCTTTCCCCAACCCTGGATCATAAATGGGTTAGCTCAATCTAAGGTGAAGGCAAAGAACAACTAAACTAGAACTTGGCAGACTGAGACGGTGGATGCTTCAAATGGTTTAGGGGTAAGCCCATACCACATTTTTTCTCTTCCTCCATCTGTTTCTCTCTAGATCTGTGGATAACACTGACATATTATGGCAAGAGAAGTTCTGGAGCATGTATAAATGAACTAGCATGTATTTTGCAAAGTACACCTAATCAAAATTAGGCATTAGGTAATCTCAAATATCAGAATGGTGAGCAAATCTTTGTATTGTTCCACTTTTTTTTTTTTTTTTTTGGCTGTGCCATTTGGCTTGCAGGATCTTAGTTCCCTGATTCCCTGACCAGGGCTGAACCCAGGCCCTCAGCAGGGAAAGCACAGAGTCCTAACCACTGGACTGCCAGGGAATTCCCTGTTGCACTTTTAAATGCATCTTTAATTGAATTTTTTTTGCTTAAATGTTCGTGAATTGAAGAAAATTCATGTTTGTAAAAACACTTTGAGTATCTCACATTTACATTTGTCCTTGTTTTTTGGAAACATAATTCTTTATTCTTTAAAACAAGGCTATTTGGAGAGAAATGCTGATAAAACCTTAACCATAAATGCAGTAATATTGAATATAAATAACTGTTTCAATTAAGGATCTAATTTCCTTAATTGGTTGGGGTAAAGAAGAAACTATATTTGAAAAATACCTTTAACCTAAAATCTTTCACACTGACTGGGAGGCTGCAAGTTGCACTAATAACATCCCGTTGACCACTTCATTCAAGCAAAAGCGAAAGAAAACCCTCACATAGCCAAACTGCTTGTTACTTTGAAATTTGAAATTTGAAAGTGTTAAATGCAGTTGGTGCCTTGGACCCCTTATTACTTAAGTTGAGTGCTGAGTGTGTTGAAATTTGTATAATTGCTAAGTGTTACATTGCTGGAGCTGTGATATGTCCTGACATCAAGTATAAATACCACCTCGCAAACTAGGGGGCAAATATTAGGGAAATGGAAGCTTATTTATAATGAATTTTTACCCATTCATTTTTATATTGCATTTAATGTAGATTTTTGGTTCCTAAAACCTTTACCTTCTTCTTATATAGCATCTCTAATTAACTTGCTAATTGTCATTATCATAAATCATCATCATTATGTTTATTATTTCCACTATTCATATTTGTACCGAGTAAAGATGACATGATTGCATTTTCTGTGTTTACTCCCAGGTACTTCAAAATGAACATTTGTAATTTACCACTTATTTTTGGGGCACTGTCTTTTATGAGCTGAATTAGGCTGTATCTTACTTAGCATTTTCTCAGGATTGGATTGTAGTAAGGTCTTGTGACACAGAAACACTTTGGAGTGTGTGCTGTCTAATACTGTTGTTTTATTTTTCATGTTTTTGCTCATTAGAGCATTATTTGGTTTTTCTACTTTAATTAGCAGTCTGACATTAAAAATAACTTTTATTTCAAGTAATATTCATTTTATAAATTTTAATAAGTTTACATATTCTATTTGTAACCTATGCAGAGAAACTTTGCTGTCAGATTTATTTGTCTTGGTTTCTTAAAATTGTAATATAGAAGGAAGTGTTTCAATAATACATATATTATTGAAATATATGATCTATATAAAACTCTTATCAACCAATGTACTTATAATTAAAATTAAGATATTCTTTTTTTTTTTTTTTTTTTTTTTGGGCACACGGGCTTAGTTGCTCCGTGGCATGTGGGATCTTCCTGGAGCTGAGATCGAACCCGTGACCTCTGCATTGGCAGGCAGATTCTTAACCACTGCGCCACCTAGGAAGCCCAAGATATTCTTATCATCAAGTTTAAGGTTATAAATAAGTCAAAGAAGCATGATTAGTTTAATAGAAGATACATAAATGAATATATTCTAGATTTAGATTATAAAGTAGATATTTTAACATAAATTGTTCAGCACAACAGCCCAAATATATGTGTGTTTTGCAGGTAAAATAGCATAAAAGTAAACTGACACTACCATGACAAGTAAACACAATTTTGCTGAGTGATTTTGAAAGAGAACATTTATAGATATTGTATGTTTGTTTTAAGCTGTCAAACCATTTTTGTTTTTGAATAACATCTTAGGCAGATACCCAATGCCTAAAAGAGAGAAAATTTAAAATGACTTGGTTTGAAATGGGATGGATGGTTCAGAGAAACAGATGCTTAAAACCCATATGTATAAATACAGGTAATTCACTTTGTTGTACAGCAGAAACTGGCACAACAGTGTAAAGCAATTATACTCCAATAAAGAGCTTAAAAAAAAACAACAAAAAAGCAAAAACTAAAAAACCAAAAAACCACCCTGTTCTCTGGGGTCTATGGAGCAGACCTAAAAAACCACCTAATAGAAGAGTGGCCAGGATGGTGGAGTAGGAAGACCTTGAGCTCATGTCCTCCCACGGGCACACCAAAGTTACAACTGTTTACAGAGCAACTGATGATAAGAATGGCCTGAGGACTAGCAGAAAAGCTCTTCTAAACTAAAGATATAAGGAAGGAGTCACAGTAAGATGAGTAGGAGGGGTAGAGACATGGTATAGTCGAGACCCACACCCGCAGGTTGGCAATCTGTGAGTGGGAGAGGAATTACAACTGTAGGGGTCCTCCACAAGGAGCCAGGGCTCCAAGCCCCCCACCGGGCTCCCCTGTCCTGGGCTCCTGCACTGGAAAGGTGAGCCCCAGAACATTTGGCTTTGAAGGCCAGTGGAACTTACTTTTGGGAAGGCCAGAGGCCTAAGGAAAATAAAGACTCCACTGTGAAAGGGCACACACGCACAAAATCTCACACCCTCTGGAAACCAAGGCAGAAGCAGTAATTTGGAAAGAGCCTGGGTCAGACCCATTTGCTGATCTTGGAGAGTCTCCCATAGAGGCAGGAGGCAATTGGGACTCAACCTGGGTATGTAGACACTGGCAGCAGCCACATGTAAAACAGTTAAATTAGAACATGACTTCACACCATATACAATATGAAGTTTTATACAAAAATAAAAATTTTTTAATTTTTAATATTAATATCCTAAAGACTTTGTCTACCATAGGACATAGTTTTAAATTCATGAATGTTCACAGAGATCTTTGTATGAGATACATGCAACCATTTTAATTGTGGAAAGGACTCACTGACAGCTATAAACTTGAAGACAATTAAAGACAATGATCTGAACCAACATCGTATATAATTTATCCTTGCCTGGGAATATATGTTTCGCATTTGAGGTTTCAGACTTGGCATTGTTTGCTGTGGAGATACTGATCACAAGTGACCTTTTGGTGATTATACTGAACTTGGAACCATGTGACAGCACATAGGTGGTATAAGGTCTGCTTGAATAGCTATTGTCAATTACCTGTGCTTTTTGTGCACTTAAGACCTATGATTTAATATTGAAAAAGTTACCTGAGATTGGCTGTATTTATTTATTTATTTATTTATTTATCGGCTGTGTTGGGTCTTCATTGCTGCATGCAGGCTTTCTGGAGTTGCGGCAAGTGGGGGCTACTCTTTGTTGCGATGCACGGGCTTCTTGTGGTGGTTTCTCTTATTGTGGAGAATGGGCTCTAGGTATGTGGGCTTCAGTAGTTGTGGCATGTGGGCTCAGTAGTTGTGGCTTGCGGGCTCTAGAGCACAGGCTCAGTAGTTGTGGTGCACGGGCTTAGTTGCTCTGAGGCATGTGGGATCTTCCTGGACCAAGAATCGAACTCATATTGTTCCCTGCATTGGCAGGCAGATTCTTAACCACTGCACCACCAGTGAAGTCCCCTAGCTGCTTATTTTTAAACACATGGAGTCCAGGTACTTCTGTCTCAGTAATATTTTGTAAAACCTCTTTGAAATGCATTTATTTTGTCCGCCATTAATTAATTCATTGAACTAAAACTAACATGTGTCTAATAGGTGCTAGACACTATTCTTGGAATTGGGGATATGGGCGTGAATAAAACTAAAATCCTCCCCTGTCCATCCATCCCCTGCCCCATTTTTTCAAAGCTTACCTTTCCACTGGGGACAGATAATGAATAACATAACATAACGTAACATAACATAACATAAAACATAAAGTTAGCTGTCAATGAAGGCATCTCAGAGGAGTGTGACAATGGAAGTGAGAATGAATGACATGAAAGAGTTATTGCAGGTAAGGGGGAGTGGCGAGTGCAAGGATTTGAAGGTCTTGTGTATTGTTTGAAAAGTTTATAAGAATGCATTTGTAATAACTTGCCTAACAATGGCAGAAAAATCTATGCATCTTATTGAAAAGCTATGCATTATAATGCCTAGACATTGATATGGAAGGATACTGAAACTAGATAAAAGGTAAAAGTTTTTAGGTGTTCACTTTGGAAGTATATTAGAAATGTTTAAAGCGAAACGAAATATGTTTTTCTTTCTTCAGTTAGTAATATTCCAATTAGTAATAGAGTTGAATCTCACTAATTTTAATCTTTAGCCAAATAGAATTTAGTATTGACCAATATAACCCAAATGTAGGATAATGACATTAAGAAAGATAATAAATTAGTAAGGTTAAGTAGATACCTTAGATATCAAATCATGGTCTGACTAGAGCCATATAAATGTGTGTAAAAGCTGCTTGAGTTTATACTGCTTTAAGACCATGTGATAAACATATACATATAATATCAACTATTGCATAGGAAAGTTTCCTTTTTTTTTCCCAAGGGATTATTTATTTTTAAGAAAGAGTCAGCCTAGAGTTCCTTGAAATATCAGTTCATCCAGGTCATTGAGGTCACTTAGGACAGATTTTATAGCTTATATGTGGAACCTAAAAAAAAATGGTACAAATGAACTTATTTACAAAACAGAAATAAAGTCACAGATGTAGAAAACAAACCTTTGGTTACCAGGGGCGTTGTGAGGGGTGGGATAAATTGGGATACTGGGATTGACATAGACACACTACTACATATAAAACAGATAACTGCTAAGAACCTACTGTATAGCGCAGGGAGCTCTACTCAATGCTCTGTAATGGCCTGTATGGGAAAAGAATCTTAACAAAAAAGTGGATATGTGTATGTGTATAACTGATTCATTTTGCTGTATACCTGAAACTAAGACAATATTGTAAATCAACTATATTCCAATAAAAAAGCATAGTCCAAACAAACAAAAAAACCCCAACCCCACCCCCAAACCCCAAATTCAGTCATTGCCAAAATTTTCAGCTTACACCTGTTGCATAAGGTGAAGCAAAATTATGTGAGAATGGATATATTTTGTGTATAATATTGTCCTATTGGAATCTAATTACGGCATGGTTAAGCGTAACTTACGCGATATTGGCTGTGGAACCCAAACATTCATATGCAGGGGAAGAATCCTATATTGTACTAATATGGACAATATAATTTTTTAAAAAGGATATTTATCTCTTTATTTGTATATAAAATTATTAATAAATGAAAAGAATAAAGTGAATCATTAAATCATTCTTTCTTGATAAATTTAACACCTCTGCTATGTACAATTCACCTGATTAGATTATGTAAAAAATATTGATCCTCCTTGTACAACTCTGCTTGCTTTTAGGAATGTAAGTACCCAAACCTCCCTCTCTGCCTCCCTGCATCTGTCTTCCGTATACACAGCTCCCTTTGAAATCAGTGGGATATGAGGGAGTGCAGTGGGGGATGAAAATCTGTAAATTCAGCGGCCATTTCTCAGGTGGAAGATTGGGGGAACTGCCATCTTAATGATGCTTCTCAGTGGGAGACCCAGTTTGATGAGGCTGAATAGGCCTGAAAGAATCGACTTCATGATATAAAGAAACGGGGAATCAGAGAGCCTTGCCGCATCCAGAAGGAATCTTGAAATACTGAGTGGTATAGACCCTCTTTCAAATCAGATGAATTGAATTTGTGTAATTTCCTCTTCCCTTTTTAAGAACTCCCACTTTTTTTTTTTTTTTGGTAAACCATCACCCAGTATCTGTCATTAATTCATTCTTTGAATTACTTCATCTTTTGATACTGTCAGTGACTACCAGCCTCTTAGTTATTCTGTTTTATTATATTTAAGAGCCTAATGCCTAGGTGCTCACGTATATCTCCCACTGAATTCAATGGTCCTTTAAGCTGTGTTTGGTGATTTTCTCACCTTAGTAATCATGCATTATGATTAGACTAGTGTTTATGTTATGTGAGGGTTTTCTTTAAACCTAACTGAGGGTTTTCCTTAAAAAAAGTAGGAACAAATATAAAATTGTGAGATGCAAATTTATTAGAATGGTTATCCTTTTTTCCGGGATATTGCTTGCAATCCTACGTGGTCTGAACATTACCTGTTACCCCACAATGTCAGAAGAAATACATTCTCTGTTCTTAACATCTTCTTAACCATTGGTAGGTTATATTGTTGGGGTACCTGTGTTATATACATAATATATATTATTTGAAAGCACAGACTAAGAAATAACAGTTAACAAAAGTCCCCCTATACACACTAGATCCAATGAATAAATGTTATACCTATACATTTTGGACAAATAAATCGAAACAACATCTTTACATATATATACTGGAGCAAGGAGTAGGTGCCCAATACTGTGAAGTGAATTAAGAAATGAATTGGTCATTTAGTTGAAGTTCTGTTGGTGTTGTGTGAGACAATCCCAAAAGGTAGGGCAGGAAGAGTTTTGTACGTACTTAGTAATCTTGCCTAAAACCGGTTTTCTCCTTCTAGGTGGGACCTTACTCAAAGCCCAGCAGCCAATTGTAATGCTTACCATAATCATAATGTTAAAGATTTTCAAAGCAGACATTTCCCTCAGCTGTCCTTAGGAGCCTGTTTTAAGTGATTAAAATTCAATGCTGTCAAGAAGTTCTTACATTATGTCAACTTAAATTTGTCTTGCAAGTTAAGCCATTTCCTGCTGTAGCCCTGAAGAGCAGCTGGGCACCATCTTCTTTATGATCACCCTCCTTTAGCCTGAAAAGAACAATAAAATGCTCTTTTTTTTTTCTTTTTTAGCTGAAGTCATCACCACTTATTCATATGTTTTTTCATAGGTTCTTATTTTTTCTAATGACACAATTTATTTTCAGGGCCACTCAGCTTTCTGATATCCCTGGGAGATTGGTAGGTGGCAGCCACTGTTGCTTTCCATTACAGACAGTCACTTGCCAAAAGGATTTCAAATTATGGCTGCCTATCTTTTAATACACTGCCAATGACATAATG
Source organism: Hippopotamus amphibius kiboko (assembly GCF_030028045.1). NCBI lineage: Eukaryota > Metazoa > Chordata > Mammalia > Artiodactyla > Hippopotamidae > Hippopotamus > Hippopotamus amphibius. The sequence continues at coordinate 138,982,853 of NC_080193.1, forward strand.
TTCCCTAAACAACACAAATATAATCGACATCTGTAATTAACATTAGGTCACACTTTTCTCTCCCACATTAAAAATGTCATCTTTGAAACATCATTTCACTGGTTATGTTTGTGCCAATATAGATATATCCCAGATATATTAGCAGTGAACCATGCAGCAGGGAAAGCTTAAATCTCCAAATGCCCTTCACACACCGACTATTTTTAAAATCCTTTGAAAGATGATGTGAATCACTGTCTGTAATATGGAAGGTTTATTATATTTTTTACAGAACATAGTAGGTCTGTGTCTTTACCATGCAAATCATGTAAATGAAAGGTGAATAGTTGGGCCAGTTATCTGCACATGTTAAAACTGATGCCCCGTCTCCAGTTTTTCTAGATTCTTTCGTGGTTTGTAGTTAGAATGTGTAGAGTTGGGTGGCTTATCGAATGAATGTGATGCATTTGATCAGTGTAATTACATAATTGAGATAATATAGGGCCTCAGGCTTCAGTTCTTTTTCAATTATACATTTCTTCAATTAGATATTTCGCTTTCAAAAACTATAAACTTTCCTGATAATTATCTAAAATACTCTCTCTGCTTTGCCTAGAGACCTTGAATAAGTCTGTTCGATTTATTAGAGTCAAAATTCCCTCAAATCAGAAGGAAGCAAATATATTTATCATGTTGCTGCAAATCCTCTATTAAGGCCAGATAAAGTCAGTTCTTAATCTGTTTACCAGGGTTCATCTACGAAATTTATCATTATATCCCAAATTAGTACTACGCCAATATGACTGCTAAGTAAAGCAATCAGTTTACCAAGCAGGATGTAGACTAAAATCCCATACTTGTTTTAACAAAAAGTGTGTGGTTGTATTTATGCATAAGAGAAGTCTAGGGACTTCCTAGGTGGCTCAGTAGTTAAGAATCCACCTGCCAATGCAGGTGACATGGGTTTGATCCCTGCTCCTGGAAGATCCCACATGCTGTGGAGCAACTAAGCCCGTGAGCCACAACTATTGAGCCTGTGTGCCACAACTATTGAAGCCCACACGCCTAGAGCCTGTGCTCCACAACAAGAGAAGCCACCGCAATGAGAAGTCCGTGCACCACAATGAAGAGTAGCCCCTACTCGCAGCAACTAGAGGAAGCCTGTGTGCAGTAACGAAGACCCAATGCAGCCAATAAATAAATAAAATAAATAAATTTATAAAAAAAAAATAAGAGAAGTCTGGAAGAACATCCACAATGCAATTAAAGTAACTATCATCTCTGAGTGTTGGGATCATGGATTATTTTTATTTTCTTTTTGTTTGCATGCTTTTCTAATTTTTCTACAGTGAGCATGTATTACATACATAATAAAAAACCCCAATTTTAAGCATTTTTAAAGACTAAATCAGCTAAAAATACCTGTTTAAACCTAGAACAGTGATTTAAATGGTGGCCTAAAAATTTCAGGGTATTTGAGTTAGAAACTATCTATATTAAATAGGCAGGGACCTTGTTTCAAGCATTGCTTCTTCAAAGTCTAGCATGCTGTGAGTACTCAAACACCCTACCCTAAAACAAGTATTAAATATGTTAAGTGGAGAAACTGAGTGAAGTTGTGAACCATTCCCTTCCCCACCCCAAAGCAGAATACATCCTACTTTACATCATCGTAGTTGGATAATGGACATTAAGAATTGCCAACTAGGGGAAAAAAGCAAAAGGGAGATTTCAAGTCCCATGAGAATATTCTGGGGCATTAGTTTCTACAAATAAACATTGAGTTATGTCAGGAATGTTATGCAGCCATAATGCTGTCCATCCTGCATTCCCGGCTTTGAGGCTGGAAGCACCCGTTCAATGTCTGAAATTTCACAGTTGTGAAAAATTTCCTTCTCAAAACAACTTAATTGGAGTTACTTCTAAATTTTCGTTATGTAGAGAAATATGAAGGAAGTATGTTAATACAGAGCATTGCAAACATTAAGATTATAGTTAAGCTCATGATGTACTCGGTGAAATGTTTCACTGAAAGTAAGAATCTAATCACAATTTTGTCTTTTTTTCTTCATTTCTCATTAAGCTGAAACTTTGATCACTTTGCTCCTTGGTTTTTATCTGGCAAAGAGAATTTTAGGGAGAGTCTTTAAAAATGTTTTTTAAACAGTGGTATGCTGGAAAAACACTGAAAAGAGTAAGATGGTCAGAGTTCTAAATATGATTCTTATTCTTTTCATTCCTATTGGAACAGTATAACGTAGTGGCCAAGAGCATACATCATAGAGACAAGCCACTTGGCTTCGTATTCCAGCTCTAACATTGGCTAAATGTGTAGACGTGAAATTGTGTCACCCCTCCAATCCTCAATTTCTTTATCTATAAACTAATGAATAATAATAGTGAATAATAACTGCTCATGCTTATGTAATCATTAAATAAGATAAAATATGTGAAGATCTTAGCACAATGCCTAACATGTAGAAAGTACTCTGTAAATGTTAGTTACAATGAATTCAGCAGATATTTATGAAGCATCTGCTGTGTGCTGTGAAGTATATTAAAACCTGGGAAAACTGTTATGGGCATTAAAAGATGGTGTCTAGACTCACAGAGTTTTTAACCTTATAAGGGACAGGAAGAAATAAGCAATTATGAATCATTGAGATCAGGGTGATTCAGGGCGCTGTGAAGGTAGATAGAAGGGACACCTACACCAGTCTGGAAGCTTCATGCAGGGGGTGCTGTCTACACTGAGACCAGATTAGAAATGAATAGGAGTTAAGTAGGTGAAGAATTGAGAGAAACATATTCTAGATAGAGAAACCAGCAAGCAAAAATTCGCTTTTCAGTCAGGATTTCTTTTGCAGGTAACCCAACTCAGACAGGCTAACAATAATAGTAGTTTATTAGCTCATGTAAGTTAAATTCCAGAGGTAGAGAGGATTTCAGATGAAATTTATCAAGATTCTAAGTTGATTTCCTTCTAATTTGTTGGCTGTGCTTTGATTTTTGTCCTGATTTTGAATTTCCTCATGATAGCAAAATGACTGTATCAGTGTAGACCTCACACCAAAAGAGAAAAGAAAGCTTTTGTGCCCCTCTGATCATCAAAGAAAACACCAGAGATGCATTATGATTGACCAGCTTAGGTCATGTGCTTATTCCTTAACCAGTAACTGGAACGTGGGCTACGGGGTCACATTGAATGGTTTGGCCATTCAGAATGTTCTTCAGGAGCTAAAATCAGTAGCACTCAGAAGTCAAGCTAAGGTCCTCAAAGTGCAACTCTATCCCTGTGCTAGTCAGAATGTAGCCACCAGCCATGTGTACTGTTAAACACCCGAAATGTGGCTAGTCCAAATTGAGGTGTGCCGTAACTACAAAAAACACACCAGACAAAATGTAAAACAGCTCATTAATAATTTTTATGATAAATTACATATTAAAGTTATGATAATTTGGACATTGGATTAACATGTATTATTAAGAAAAATTTCACTTTTCTTTTTATTTTTAAATGTGGCTAGTAGAAAATTAAAATTACCTTTATAGCTTGCATTCGTGGCTTGCGTTGTATGTCTATTGGACACTGCTGCGCTGGAACATGTATGTCTATGTTCCATACAGCACTATGAAGGGGGAGGGAGAAGGTTACATCCAATTCTTTTAAGTATGCTTCCCAGAAGTTACATACATTTTTGCTTTCATTCCATGGCTGCATTTAACTGACGTTACAGATGAAAATTATAATCTTGCTTCTGGATAGTCAAAAGCCAGGCTACAGTTTTTCAGTTATGTTAGTTTAGAAGAAGGGTGAGATAGATATTGGGGGACAATTAGCAGACTCTGACACAACTCCAAAGCACAAATAGCAGGATTAACTTCAGTCTCAGGTGACAGGAGACACATTGCCTCCTCTGAGCAGAAGAACAGGATGGATGGCATTACAGCTTTTTTTGCAAGTTTAGTGTTAAGAAGTTGAGAGAATTTTTATCTGGTGGTTTCTGCTTTTTTTTCTTTTTTTTCTTTTCCTGAACAGAGGAAATGATGTCATTCAACGCAAGTGTGGATCAGAGCTAAAAAATGCCATTTTGAGAGTCAGGTTGAGATTGGAGACCATAAATTTATATTGAAACCAATCTGCATGGTTGTGCAATTTTTTGCTAGCAGTGCCCAACAGCCCAGGTGTACATAAGAGAAAAGCTGGAAGTTAATGTTATTAAAAACTGAGGCTTTATTGGGAAGAAGCCAAGGAGGACAAATGGGATGAGGAAGTTGAAGATGTTAACATGAGAGCAGTTGAAGGGATGGACAGTGGAGTCTGAGCTGGAGACGGGAGTAGGGGAAGACTAATGGCTGCTGATAGATCAGGGTGAAGTACATGGTGGAGAGAATGGAGGTCCTGAAGAATAAGTGCAGTCGCTTAGTGAGAGGGCTAAAAGGGGAGGACACTGTGGGCAGTACTTGGATGACATTTAATTTCAGTTTTCTAGAGGTAGAATAAGTCTTGGTGATGACAAGTCTGCAGTGGGCCCTGAGAATGAGTGGCTGAATTAGAGTGGAAGAGAAGATCATTTGAGGCGAAGAGGTCAAAAGGTCAGGAAGCTGAGGGTTAGGGATTTAGTGGGGGAATGTGGTTCTTTAAATCTCAGCCTATTCTAGTTTCAATAACTGTAAAATGAGACATTCATATTAGATCATTGTTGGGAGACAGTTCTCCGTGAGTCTGTCCTATTTCTGCAGATTTTGCAAGCCAAGACACTAACAATTTTTGCTCTGAATTATCATTTCCAAGATGTGTTTAGAGCAAAGTCTTACAAGACAGCATCTCCCTCTGGAGTGAAGAGCAGGTATGCTTGCTATTCATTATAAAATGTTAGGGTGCCCACGTTCAGGGTTCCTTTTCATAACACGGCACACCTCATATACAGGTGTTACTTGCCCTCAGGAATTAGGACTTGGGGAACAGCACAAACTGGTGATAATTTGGCTAGTATTGTTGCTGGGAGAGAGTTCTTTGTCTCTGACCCAGGGTTTTTGTGTCTTCTACTAGCGTTCATAAAACCGTGGCAAGTTTATTTCTTAGCTTGTATGTAGATTAAAATCTCGGACCTTCATGATTCCTGTCATTTGTTTCTAAATTTCACTGGGCCATGAGCCTTCTTTCTCTATTAGGGTGGGTTTTTTTTTTTTTTTGCCTCCTTTCCTTTATTATTTATTCTGCTCTCCTGAACACCAGAGCCACATTTTCTTATTTCTGTTTGCTTCCCACCACCCCTCAGTTTGACAGTATCCTCTTTAATACTTGCAGATCCTTTGCTTTGTGAATTATTATTTAAAAATGGAATATTCCGTTGTTTATTATTTCAGCGCCATGACTGATTGCTCTAGGTTATTTTTTCCCAATTATATTTGATATGAAAAAGCTTGCTGAATATTTGAGTACTTCGGCAGTTCCAAAACTTCACCACAATCAGGTGCAAGCTTTTGCATCCTATATGCTAACTATAGCAGGTGGATAAAATCAATTGGATGTGTAAATTCTTTAAATAACAGCAAGTGGAGCAAATTGAATTTCAAAGTGGAAAAAAAGGTGAACCTGAGAAGCAGTGGTAAGAAGGTCATCAGCAGAATTAGCAAAAAAGTCTGGCAAAGTTACAGTTAGGCAGCCAGTAATACTCTATTGATCAGACTTTCTCAATCAATGAGGCTGTGCCTAGATTATTGATGCAAAGGTATTAAGCAAAATTTTATTTCAGCTAACTTGTTGGCTCAGATGTCAACTGAAAGTCATTTCCCCAGTCAATCAAATATACAATAAATCTGAGCAGATTTAGCTCTTAAACATTCTTGTGTCCACTCTGCTTTCCAATCATACAATTACCTTTGAGAGGGTTACAATTAAATTAATATATAAAATAACACATGGAGGAATGCACTGCATTTCTACAAAGAAAAGGGAAAAGCATATTTCTAGGTTAAAAAGACAGATATGAAATATTATTTTTCCCTAGTGAAGATAATGTAATTGAAACTATTTGCAATGATATGTTTTTAATCCCTGTTTAGTTCAGAATTTTGGTAGTCTCAATTCCCAGCATCCATGTGTATATTTCATAACACCCACTGTGCTATGTGCTACATCTTAAAATTGGAGTTAAAAACAAATTGTTGGCAAAAATAGCAAACAAAAAAATGTGCTGATAAGACAAGTTTTCCTTTTTCTTTCTTTCTTTGGGGGGTGGGTGGGGCAGACATTTGGTAGAGTGCTGATTGATTATTGTGGAAAAATAAATTTCCCCTTCTTCAGGCTGCCTGTTTGGTTGGAGACATAACCTCCTTTCATTTTGTTTCACTCATGTCTGAGTCTACATCTCTTCACTATTTCTAATCATCTGGCCTTAGATAATGTCGATGTCTTCGTAATATTAGTTGCTTTATAATGTTAAGCCTTCTAGCATACAACTCTAATTTTGTAATTTTACGTAATTATTTAGTCCCAGTCCTCATCACCACCCTATAGTGGTGTCTCTCTGTCTCTCTCTTCCATCCTAGCGCCTATGCCCATCTCTTCCTTCAGTGCTAAGGAGGCATATCCACGCCCTCTGCCTGCCTCCGTGTGACAACTCAGGCCTCCATGGCATCTATCCATGAAGACCTCACCTTTAAAAAAAAACTAGAGGGCAAGAATAAATGCCCCCAACTGAAGTTGGCTTCACACCTGTAAAATTCCAGGCTGTATTGTATCTATGTGAATGTTAGGCTAACTGCAGCATTTGTCAGTAAACTGTGATTGTGGACAGCTGTCATTCCACATACAGTTTGAGGTGCAGTCTGAGCTTTCTTGTATTATTTTCTAATTGTTTAATAGAGATACTATACATCCTCTCTTCTCAAATAGGTTATAAACTACTTCTTAGAGACAGGAAATAAATTGTCTATTTTTTGTATTATCTGTAGCACTCCAAACAGGGCTGGAGACAGTATTGGTGCTTATCAACACTTGTCGACATGGCTTTTTCATCATGTAGATGAAAAACCAAGACTAAGGGTTTTTTTTTGTTGTTGTTTTTTTATATAGTTAATAGCTAGTTTTGGTGTCCATGTAAGGCACTGCCCAAACCCCCAGAATGCTTTTACATTTTGCCTAATTGACTTGATCACCTCTTAACCAAAGCTAAAATCACAGCTAAAGTCACAAAAATCCACTTTTACTATTGATTATGTCTTGTTGACTTTTCAAGATAAATAAACATGTAATAAGGAAAGCATTTAACTCGAGTTGAAAAACAATTCCTTTCAATGCTTCATTAAAATAAAAATATGCTCGCAAGATTAACAGGGTTGTTTTTCTCTTTCTCATTTTAAATAAGAACTGGTCAAGAATCAGAAAAGAGAAAAGCAGGTGCCCTAAGCAACTACTATCAAGTGCTTTCTTCCACCAAAGATGAACTGTTTCTAAATTTGCAAGATGAACCTTCTTTATGTAAATTCTTAGTGAGCCTTTCAGGAAGAATTTATTTCCATAAATTAAAAATAGAGTTAGCTATCATATGACCCAGCAGTCTCACTCCTAGGCATATATCCATAGAAAACCGTTATTCGAAAGGATGCATATGCACCTGATGTTCATTGCAACACTATTTACAACAGCCAGGACATGGAGATGTGGTATATACATACAATGTAATATTACTCAGCCATAAAAAGTAACAAAACAGTGCAGAGTCCTGGATGGATCTAGAGATTGTCATACAAATTGAAGTAAGTCAGAAAGAGAAAAACAAATATCGTACAATATCACCTTTATGTGGAATCTAGAAAAATGGTACAGTTGAACTTATTTGCAGAGCAGAAACAGAATCACAGATGTAGGGAACAAATTTATGGTTACCGAGGGGGTGCGATGAATTGAGAGGTTGGAATTGACATATATACACTACTATGTATAAAATAGATAACTGAGAGCCTACTGTATAGCACAGGGAACTCTACTCAATGCTGTGTGGTGACCTAAATGGGAAGAGAATCTAAAAAAGAATGGATATATGTATACACATAACTGTTTCATTTTGCTGTACAGCAGGAACTAACACAACATTGTAAAGCAGCTATACGCCAATAAAAATTAATAAAAACATAGGATGTCATACTCCAAGCTGTGGCTGGTTTCATATCTTACAACATCTAAAGCTCAGGCTGTCTTCATTCGTACACTGGAATTGAAAGCTGTTGCCCATGAGTGCAGAGAGGCTGATAAGATACTGTCATATCACGCTTTATTTACTACTGTTCACATTTTCCTTTACAACCAAGGCAATATGAAGGATGCTGGTTAGGGACTGTATTAGTTTCTAACTGTAACAAAGTACCACAAACTGGGTGGCTTAAAACAACAGATATTTATTCTCTTGTAGTCTGGAGGCTAGAAGTCTGAAAACAAGGTGCCAGCAGGGCTGTGCTCCCTCTGAGACTCTGGGTAGAATCCTTCTTTGCCTCTGCTTGGCTTCTGGTTGTGGCTACTGATCCTTGGAATTCCTTGTCTTAGAGCTAACATCACTCCAATTTCTGCCTTGTCACAAGGCCCTTTCCATGTTTGTCTCTGTTTTTACATGACATTTTCCTCTTCTTATAAAGAGACCTGTTGTATTAGGACCTACCCTAATGACCACACTTTAAATTGATTTCATTTACAAAGACACTGTTTCCAAATATGGTCACATTCACAGGCATCTGGGGTTAGGACTTTTTAGGGGACACAATTCAACCTATAACAGGGATGTAGGTGATAAAGGGTTGAATCCTAAGAACTACATATGCAAATTTATAATTTTAAAAGTGTCTTTACGTTAAAAAAAAATTCTGTTGCTCAGCAATCATACAATTTTAGCCAGAAATATAATGGGCTTTTCTACCTGTATTGCTGACACCAGTGCAAACTTCCTATATTTTTAATCTTTTGTTCTTCATTTATTAGACTAATTCTTTGAAAAATAGATTTGGGGCTCCAAGCTTCCTCTTTTGAAAGCCATTTGCTTTTGAACCATCCCTTTAATAGATCTCTTCTGTATAACATACTCATTTTTCTATACCATCTGTTTAAATGTGCTATATCTTTGCAGCATTTATATTTAATAGATGTTCAGCAACTGTGTTTTAGAGGTAACTATAGTATCGTATATATTAAGAATCTCAAAATACTAACATTTTGACCTCCTGTTTATGAAACAGTTAAAGGATTTATTAATTTTTCACATTTCAGCCAAGGTTGAAGGAAAGGTTAGTACTTAACTTACACTAACAAATTTTTAGCACAGCGATAATTCTACTTGGTCTCTGATTCTTGTTTTAATACTAATTTTATTTTGTTTTTAGAAATTGACCTCATTTTCATGATTGAGGACAGAGTGAAAATAATCTCAGAAGATAGTTTATAATAAATAAGAATATAAATCAATAGCACGTATAAGAATTTATAGCTTCTCTTTCCCTGAAACTTGACTTTGTGAGGTAAATACTCTATAGCAGTTATAGTATATCCAAAGTAAAAAGGATTAAAAGAATTATCATACAAGTGTCTACATGAGCCAGCAAGTTAATTTTCTTTTTCTTCTGTAATTTCCTGAGGTTGTTTTTAAACTCAGTTTTAAAACTCAGTTTTAAACTGTGTTGACTGTATATTTTAGCTCTTTGTGGTCCTGTTGAGAATGATCAGTTTGAGTTTGAGTAGCAAATCAATACATGTGCTATTATTACAATGAAATATTTCAATTTAAAAGTCTTTATGAAACAACACTGCAAATTCTGGAGTAATTTAAAAAAATTTCCACCTATTTCCTAACTTCAAATTTAACTGAAACACCGTATATATGAGCATATGTTTATGTTCAGTCTTTTTATTGTACTTAATGTAAAAAGTAGGTATCACCTTAAACATATGAAGTGTGGTAAGAAAAATCCAGTTGTATCTGTTTGTGATTAACCATAATGCTTCCATATGTGGCATCTCTCTTTGGATTCAAGCTGTCTACAGTAACTTGATCAGGGGTATAATTACACCCTGCTTGAATCAAGAAAGTCAAATAATGTCAAAAACAATCATTTACTTGTAGATGTTTTGAGAATTAAAAGCTGAAAAAATGCAGATAGCTTGATGTCAACATCTCACTGAATTAAGCTTGATCTTCTAGCAGAACCTGGAAAATGGAGGGGTTGCAAATTGTATGATAAAGTTACGCTATAGGGAAATACAGAGAAACTTATATTTATATATGTATATGTACATGTGTGTGTATCTAGATTATTTATTGGCTTTTATTTAGTGTTTAAACCATCAAGTTCCTAAATTTTCTTAAAATATTGACTGTCACTGGCACTACATCTTCTGATACACCTGGTCTTTATCCACTTGTAGTTCATTACCCTCGGAAATGATAAACCCAAGTAATATCAAAATGAAATCATTAATTTCTATAAGAGAGCTTGAGTCATATAATCCTAGTCATCACATTTCAAAACAATCCAATAAATAGAAAAACTCAGATAATTTACCAAGGTCATGCCACTAGTTTTTGGCAAAACCAAGAACAGAATAACCTCTAGGACAGAAGTAATTTTTTATATATTTCTATAGCCTTTGAAAGTCAGACAGTCATCCCAGAAAGAGAACCAGGATGCTGGAAACTGCAGTGGTAGATTGGTCTACACTGTAGGCTTAAGCTGGAAGAGAAGCCAAATCAGGACCAAGATTGAGTTGAACAGAGCTACTACCAGAAACCCCAAGTTAATGTCGCCAGGAAGGAGTTAAGTCAAAGTCAGCTGGGCTGAAGTGGAACCAAGGAGCGGGGTAAGCATGGGTCACCGAACTCATAGGGCAGATTGATACAAAGTCAAGAGTATGGTGCTTCTGCCTAGACTTGCTGCCTTTTGATGTGAGTGCTTTATGTCTCTTGAATGTGTACCAGATACACTGTGATCTCTTCAACCAGATCTGCTACAATGTTATAGCAGTATCTATTCACTATAGCTATTTAGGGTGTATGTAACTGATAACCACTGTGGAACTCAAACTAAGAATTAGGGAAACTTCTCACAGTACAAGTACAGATTATTTACACACATTGCACATTGCATTGCAAGCGTACGCTGTTTTACATTTTCCTAAATTAAGTTCTATTCAACCTCTATGAAATAGGGAATAATGTATTTTTAAAAACCTATACATTTAAGTAATTCTTACACCACACATGTAGAACATTGAAATTTCATTTCCTCTCAAAACAAAGGATAAAAAGTGTATCTTTTTTTAAAATAAATAAATTTACTTATTTATTTATTGGCTGTGTTGGGTCTTCATTGCTGCATGTGGGCTTTCTCTAGTTGCGGTGAGCGGGGGCTACTCTTGGTTGCAGTGCATGCACTTCTCATTGCAGGGGCTTCTCTTGTTGTGGAGCATGGACTCTAGGTGCGCAGGCTTCAGTAGCTGTGGCACATGGGCTCAGTAGTTGTGGCTCCCAGGCTCTAGAGCGCAGGCTCAGTAGTTGTGGCCATGGGCTCAGTTGCGCCACAGCATGTGAGACCTTCCTGGAGCAGGGCTCAAACCTGGGTCCCCTGCATTGTCAGGCAGATTCTTAACAACTGCTCCACCAGGGAAGTCCCTAAAAAGTGTACCTTGCTTAGGTTATTTCCATGTAACAGTCAGCAACAAAAAATTAAATTTTAACAATTTTAATTAGAGTTAGTTTTGTATACTTACACATAATAAATTTTGATAAAATCTGATAATGTTGGTCTTTCTTGTTAGCCACAAATTACAGGCCATTTTGGCTGTATCTAGCCTCTGTATGTCTGTTTCTCTCTCTTTCTTTCTTGAGTGACCAGGATTAGCTAGAGTTTCAGAAACAAAGAATCCAGTTTTGAATACTTGACAGAAAATATCTTCCCAACAATTCTTACCAGATTAAACTCAGGGCAGTTTATAACTCAGTGCTGTCTGAGCAGGTTGTACATGGACCAACCTAGGTTGTAAGTTGATTCCTCAGCTATAGAGGTCCTGCCCCATTATTTGACATTCTTGATTCAAGCAGTGTGTAATTATAGGCCTAATCAAGTTTCAATAGCCAGTCTTAATAAGAATCAGAAGCTTGAATTTCATTGTCAACCATCATTTAGTTTCATAAGAAATGGAGTGCTGAGAAAGATGTGACCTTTTTGTCCACCTCCTGTTAGGAGTGGGTTTAATGATTCTATATCAGTCGAGATCTCCATTGTACCTCATTTTTACAATAGTCATAGGTAAAAGGCAGAAGAACAAAGTTTGTCTTGTTGGAAGACTGCAGAGATGAAATGATTTTAGAGAAGCTGTAAATATTTAGTCTCAGACACCTCCCCTGCCCAACTGGTTAATGCCTATATTTGCTAGTATGAGCTAAATACACCTGGGGTATAGAGTGATGCCGGAGTTCTCTGAATTATTTACATATATCTCAGTATGAATGGGTTTATCCTTCTATTTCCTGAGATGAGTTTTAATAGGGGTTTGGAAAAGAAGTAGGAAGGGGAGGCCAAGGACAAGGTAATTTTGCCTTCAGCCAGCTTAGGTTTTTCAAGAAAAATTCTATGATGGGCTCTGAGTACGCAAATATGTGAGCTTTTCTGATTGGACATACCGTAAGGAAAACAATTTAGCTGAGCATTTACCTTTAGGGATAAAAATATAAACACATCCTAAGGAAGGAAGATCTACTGGCAGAAATCACCATTTGTTACAAATATTTACTGACCCTCTGCCTGTGCACACAGCACAGTATTTCGTATTCCAGAGTGGAAGAGACTTAAGATTTGTTAATCTTTCTAAAATTATTTGTCTCTTATGATAACACTGCTTTTCTTTTTCTTTTTTAAGCTATTTATTGGAATATAATTGCTTTACACTTTTGTACCAGCTTTTGAGGTACACCAAATATAGCTTTTGAATCAGCTATATTTATACATATATCCCCATATCCCCTCCCTCCCGCAACTCCCTCCCACCGTCCCTGTCCTGGCCCTCTAAGGCATCACCCATCAGTGAGTTGATCTCCCTTTGTTGTACAGCAACTTCCCACTAGCTATCTATTTTACAGTTGGTAGTGTAAATATGTTTATGCTACTCTCTCACTTCGTTCCAGCTTCCCCTTCACCCCCCACCCCCCCAACCCCATGTCCTCCAGTCCATTCTCTGCATCTGCATCCTTGTTCTTGCTCTGTTATGGGTTCATCAATACCATTTTTTTTTTCTAGATTCCGTATATATGAGTTAGCATACAATATTTGTTTTTCTCTCTCTGGCTTACTTCACTCTGTATAACAGTCTCTAGGTCTATCCACCTCATTACATATAGCTCCATTTCATTTCTTCTTATGGCTGAGTAATATTCCATTGTATATATATGCCACATCTTCTTTATCCATTCATCTGTTGATGGGCATTTAGGTTGCTTCCATCTCCTGGCTATTGTATATAGTGCTGCAGTGAACATGATGGTATGTTTCTTTCTGGATTATGGTTTTTCTCTGGGTATATGTCCAGTAGTGGGATTACTGGATCATATGGTAGTTTTATTTTTAGTTTTTTAAGGAACCTCCAAACTGTTCTCCATAGTGGCTGTACCAGCTTACATTCCCACCAACAGTGCAGGAGAGTTCACTTTTCTTCACACCCTCTCCAACATTTATTGTTTCTAGATATTTTTGATGATGGCCATTCTGACTGGTGTGAGGTGATACCTCATTGTGGCTTTGACTTGCATTTCTCTAATGATTAGTGATGTTGAACATCTTTTCATGTGTTTGTTGGTCATCTGTATGTCTTCTTTGGAGAAATGTCTGTTTAGGTCTTCCGCCCGTTTGTGGATTGAGTTATTTGCTTTTTTGGTATTAAGCTGCATGAGCTGCTTGTATAGTTTGGAGATTAATCCTTTGTCAGTTGCTTCGTTGGCAAATATTTTCTCCCATTCGGAGACTTGTCTTCTTGTCTTGTGGATGGTTTCTTTCGCTGTGGAACACTGCCTTTTGAAAGGTGATATTGTTTGTTTCACCTTTTTGCCTTTAACATTCTGAATGAGTTCCTTGATGGGAAAAATCCTACTATTCTAATTTGGATTTTTTTCTCCCAAATTTAAAGCACTCCATCATTATAAAATTTTATGAAAATATCTTTTGTACCACAAAATATGAGAATAAGGTTGTGAGTGTACTGCTGTTTGTGTTATCAGAATCATGTTTTGCACAGTACAAACTTTTAGCGATTGTAATGTTATAAACAAGAGATTTATCAACTGCTATAAACCTTCCATTCTTATTTGGTTGACTTGACTAGTGCTTAAAATTACAAAATTAGGACAGAATTAGGAGCCAGACTATATGGTTCAAATCCCAGTTCTGTCAGTTATTAGTAATATGACCTTGGACAAGTTATTTAATCTTTTAGTCCCTCAATTTTTTCATCTGTAAAATGAGAATGAGAATAACAATACATCAATCATAGGGCTGCTTTGAGGATGAAACAAGTTAACCTTTGTGAAACACTGAGAACAGTGCCTGGCACCTTGAAAGGACTTACGTACGTGTTTGTTAAATAAATAAACCTGAAGATATTCAGTAGTCCACATCATATTCATTATCTCTTCATATTTTTTCTATGAATTTATAGCATGCCAATTCTGTAACATTTATCCTTCAAAATAACACTGAATGTAATGAATGCTTGGAAACTAATGTGTAACTTAAGTAAATTGAGAATTAAAAAAATGAGCAGCCAGCCATATTGCCACCATTGAAAAATTAGCCCCACAATTTCAGAGGTGCCATTTAGAAGCTCCTACACCACCATGCTTAGAAATGGATGAATGTGATTCCTTTGGAGGACATATTCCACTGTCATTTTTCATATGACACCCAACTGGCACACCAGGCTGACTTTGTATGAGATAATGACCAGTTCACCTGTTTGTCTGGAGGCTTAATGATTTTTTAAAAAATGATATATGGAATATATGGTGGTTGAATTGATACTGTTGCTATTAAAATTAGTGTGGTGTAGCTTTTCAACATTTCTACTGCAGTAGTATCGTAAAAGAATAAACTCTGAAGTTGTCTTCCTTGCTTGGTAACTCAAAAATGTTCATAGGTTCTTGTTTAAATATCAGCTTTTTAGCTTTGTCAAGGAACTTTGTTACTCAACAGAATTATTAAGTACCTCTCCAATCTGAATGTGAACTACAAGGCAAACATAGAGGCATACATTCAGTGCTTTCTGAATCCAATAGGAATTGTGACTACACCTTAATTTTGTTGCATTTACTAGCATTTAAATTTCTGCTTTATCACACCACACCCAACATTAAAGATATCTCTCACATAATATTTCCTTCAAATTGTTTCATATGGCCATGGTGAATCTCAAAAGTATAGCTAAAACAAGTGCCCAATTAATTTATTAGACACTTTTGTGTAATCCAAAGACAAAACCACAAACTTTTGATGGTACGCTTCTCTAAGGTCCTAGTTTCACCATAATTGATTGCATGTCCAATGGAGAATGACTTGATTAACTGCTGAATTTCCACCTGTTAAATGAACATGGTGCAATCTAATATCTTCAGGCTGCATAGTTATCAAATAGAAACAACTATCTGATCAATTCTATATCACATTGCATGTCTTAAGGATGACCTTGGTTGCTTAAGAAGTTCTAGATCTCTGTGTTTACATGCGGAATGGACAGAATTATTTAGGCAGCATTCATAAATCTAATGGCTTCCACATAAGTCAAAAACCAAGGAATACTGGTGATAGGGAAGGGTAATTAAAAGGATTAAATTTATACTCTAAACCATTGTCAGGCTGAACTGCCCATTAATGATGATTCCTCAAAGGGAAAAATATTGCAGTCACATGAGAAGCAGAAGAAAAGATGGTAAGGCATATAGCAGGATGTTCCTTTGGGATCAGGTTGATTCCAGGAATGTTTATCAATGCTCTGAATGATGGAAGAGAAAGCATCCTTATTAGATTTTCCAATAACCCAGTTAGGGAGGAAAAAAGAGGAAATTAATTCAAGGGGACTTTGACAAATAAGAAATGGCCTGTCAACACAAGTTCATAAAAGGGCAAGTACAAAACAAGTATTAGGCTCAGACTATCAACTAATGTGATAAAAGATGGGAATGGCCAGAATGAGTGGCCAAAAGCAGACCTGGGGCTCGTAGCAAGGTGAGTAAGAGTCAGTAATGTAGTACCACCACTGTGAAGTATGTGCTTATTGAATATTAGAGCATATGCAATAGAAATGAATGACATTATCGAATGGAGGAAAAATGGACACAATCAGGAAAGGTTAAAGAAGATAATATAACCCAAAGAGAGAGGTTTTGCCATCTCATATCTGTACACTACTGGGTTATTCCATTTTTGCATAAGCTATACTATAGAAATCAACAAATTGTGCTGTTATTACAAAGACGATCTATACATACTTATCCACAGCTAGAACTGATTTTGTTGGTAGTACTCCCCCCCCCACACACACCACCATCACTATAAGTGGTTATTAACCAGTTTTCAAAATGGCTGGCCTTTTAACTAAGAATGACGCATGGCTTTTGTCCTCTTTCCAGTTGGATGCATACGGATTTCCATGTTTGGTCAGCTCTTTTGTCCAATCTAACATTCAGACTCTAACCATGTCCTCAAGAATATCCCACCAAACAACCACCATGTTTGATGTACCCTTCAAACACTAAATGTGCTTTTTAATATGTCCTGATTTTCTATCACAATCTATTACCAACTTCTTAGCTGTGAATATAACTAAAACTATGTGCAGACTATGTGTACTTTTAGTATATACTATTGTTTACCATAGTAGATTCCATTTACTTAGCACTTGATGTGCCTAGTTATTACTTTTATTTGTTCTGAACTTACTGTTAAAAAATCTAAGTTCTGGCTGTAAAATTCTGGTAATTGATAAGCAATTCTATTCTTTAAAATATTTATAACAAGGATTCTGGCATTTCTTTTTCTAGATGTCAGAAGCCTGTTTTTTTCTGTTGGTCCTCTCAGACCGCAACGTGTTGGTTTTATTTCTGATTTCCTTAAGCTTCTTGGGGGATGGTAACTGTTGACTCAAATAGCTTTCTTCCTCTGGGGTTTGTTTCCATTCAGAAAGTACACTAGACAGGACAGGTGAAGTGATGTAATGGCACAATGCATTATATACACTGGAACACCCCAGTTAGGGAACATATCACAGGCTTGTAGTACCCGAGAAGTACACGATTACACATAGTACAGTCTCTTTTACCTATAATCCAATACCATTACTATCTGATTTCATCCTTTGCTCATTCTTTAAACACTTTCCTAATTTCTTCCAAGATTTCCCTCAAGGAGGAACTAGTTTTCATCTGAACACATCGTACCCCGCCTTTGACTACTGTTTTCCTCACTTACATGTGTTTTTTTCCTCACTATTTTATCATTAACATAAGAACAGTGGTTCATGGCTAGTTTACCAAGAGTGGGGCCCTCACAGCTGACCTCTCAATTGCAAGTACTCTACTAATCTGTTTTAATAAACTTCAGCTATTCTTATTTGCTTTCACTTTTTCAGTTTCAAGAATGTACACATTATTCTGTCTCTTTCTAACCATGTCTGTTCTTCACATTGTCTTAAAAATCTTTATGCAGTTCCTAAATTCACTGACCTAATGAATTCCATTTCTAGTAACTAATTTTAATATACTTATCTTCAGTGAAATATATTATGTAATATTCACCCCTCCCACATTTCTTTTTAAATTTCATAAGTTTAAAATGAAGCATATATTATAGCACATTTTCCTTTTTAATATTGTATGCAATATTCCTGGGATGGATATACCATTGTTATCTGCATGCTGTAATATTTTTTAGGACACAGACCTTTTTTTTTTTTTCATCTATCTATTCCATTGAAGATTAGCTTAACATTTTGTATTTAATTTCCCTTATTTTTTTAATAAAGTCTAATGTTTTTCTATAGCAGAAAATCTGGGCTATTTTTTAGCAAAAAGCTTACCGTGACTTGAAAACCCTTTTACTGGGGCTAACTGAGAGATCAGAACCAATTTTCCTGGAGGTATTTTTGAATTAATTTTTTCCTAGATACACTGATCCTATTTCAAGTCATTTGCCTATTTTGTTTCAGCTCTCTGATCTGTTTCTCCATCTATTCATATATCTTTTTGTCCTTCATTTATTGACTGCTTCAGGCACTCAATAATAAACTATGGCATTCTTGTCTTCATGGAGTTTGTAATCCAATGGAAAAGAGTTATTCAAATTCTGAAGCTCTTCTACTTTTTCTCCACTGGATTGCTATTTTACTACTCAGAAGAGCTTAGGGTTAAATGCAGACTTAGATATATAATTATGTACTATGTTATTTAGATCGTGTATTTTAAAAGTCAAATAGATCCAGTCTCTGCACATATTCTCAGTTGAAAGTATTTTATTTACAAAAATTGTCATTTATCCATAATCTTTGTGCATAATTCCTAAACTAGTAGTTTATCCATGATAAAATGTTCTTTCAATTCTATAATGATTCCATTTTCTAGAGTAAGAGCATTGAGCAGGAAACTTCCTTCCTTCCCTCCCTCCCTCCCTCCCTCTCCTCATCCCTCCCTCCATCCCTCCCTTCCTCCCTTCCTTCCTCCCTCCCTGCCTCCCATTACCCTCCTTCTTTCCCTTTCTTTCTCTTTCTCTCTCTCTCATAAACTCTTTTATACATAGCTCACAGGTGTCAAGCACATACTTGTCACTGAATTTTAAATATGTATTTTTTAAGTGCAGAAACTTTTGGAATATCTAAATTAAGCAAATGCAGTTATTTTTAATTTGTGTATAGTTATTTATCCATTCCCATTCCCTATCCAGAACCCTCTCACAGATTTTACAGGTGTGATTTTTCTTTACAGAAATCATGTCCTTTTCCCCAAGGAATCAGTTGTCTTTAACTTATCACTGTTCTTCCTTTTGTTGTAGATTATGGAACTCACTGCCATGAAGCTTCCACAGAACACTGAATTCTTGTAGAAGGAGCCATATTGATAATTACTGAGTCCTCTGGCCTCTTGGCTATTTGTACTTCAGGTTATATATTTTGGACAAAAATAAAAAAATTTTTCTCTGAGTCCCTTTGTAGCTGTTGCATGGAGGATCTTTGTTCCCCTGTAATTTATATGCATTATTTGTCAATTGGATCTAGAGCAAGATTCAGCAACCTTATGAAAGTGGCATCCCCATTTCTCTCTCTCTCTCTCTCACGCACGCACACACACACACACACACACACACACATCTGCAAGAACGGTGGTGAGAATATTGAAACCAATAGCAATCGTGATTTTTGGATGTTTGGGGGAAGATGTTCCTGAGTCTCTGGTTTCCAGCATATCAGGAGTACACAGTCGCAGAAAAATATAGATGTATGTAGGATCTGCCTTCTCTTACTCCCCAGTGCCAAGCTACTTAATCAATTTAAATGATGTTTGATGAGATTATCTCTTGAGCCTATATCAATAAATATCCTAGTTACCCTTTCATATTTAATAAAGATTGGTAGACTTAGATTGGCAGGTTGGGAGAAGGGAGCATAAGAAAAAGAAAGGAAAAAGCTCTTCAAATTTCACCACTCCAACACCAAATTTGAGAAACAATTATCCAAACATGAAGAAAGAGTGCACCTATCTCTGTTTAATTAAATAGATACTTCTTGTCTATCTCAAAGAGCAATTTCATGGTGAGAAATTTCCTTATCTTGGCTATGGAATGCTCCCCTAGACACATTTTAGTCATTAAACAGTCAAGCATAAATGACTAAAGCACTCCATATTTCTACATAAGATGGGTTTCTGAGAATTCTGGGACTCCTTGGTTAGGAAGCTGAGGGGTCTACATACCAAGAAGGGCAAATGTAGAGTGGTGAGTAACTATACTTGTCAGCCAAGAAGGTCTGATCCTAGTAGTCATGTCTGTGCAACAAAGACAACTCAGAGAATGCTTGGAGATACTGAATATAGGCCATGAGACTTTTGGCGGAGCCCACAGCAGAAGCCATACAGCCTGGATGAAGGACTGTCCCAGCTAGTCCAAGGAATAATGGCACTACTTACAAATGTTCAAACATTTAGGCATATTTCAAAAATTCCACCCCACCTTTACTTCCACTGACATGACACTCTCCAGTAGGCGATGGAGTCTTCATCAAGGTGACTCTTCATTTTTGTAATGACTTCTATCTGCTTATGTTGTGGTGTCCCTTTGAGGGCTTTCTTTTTCTTCTACACATTGTTGATTTATGGAATCTCTTCAGCTCCATGCTTCCCACCCTCTCCCTCTTCTTGCCTGAACTCTTGTTTTTGATCTAACTGTTTAATGTTATATTGTTTTTATGTTGTTTTCGTATGGATGGCACGCTTAGGACTGCCTCTGGTGCTGATGCTCAGATGTGAAGATTTCCATGTCTGTTCTCACCACACCAAATTTTTCGATACTCTTGTCTTGGAAGGCTGTGGAGCACTTACAGACTTTCTTGATGAGATCGGTGGTGACAATGAACGCAATTTTCTGATTTTATATCATAACTATGTCATTAGAAAATTAGTGTTAGTCATCAAACCAATATTGGTCAAAGGGCTAATGCAGGATTTTGTAAAATGTTGCTTTTGTAAAAGATCCATTCAAAGTACAAGAAAGATCAGTGCATTTTCATGTAACAGAGCATAACTTATGGTTTCAGATTCCACACTGCAACTAACCTTTAAGAAACTGTCTTTTGTTGGTTTTGGTCAGGCATCAAAAAAGAACACACAGAATTATCTGGAAAGGCTATTAAAATGCTCCTCCATTTTCCAATGATATATCTATGTGTGGCCAGGTGTTATTCATATACTTCAACCAAAATGACATATTTTCAGTAGATCAGATGAAGATACAGATTTGAGATTCCAACTGTTTTCTATTAAGCCAGATATTAGAGAGATTTGCAAAAATGTAAATATTGTCACTCTTCTCACTATTTTTTTGTTTTGGAAATGTATTTGCTTTTCACAAAAATATGTTGCTTATGCTAACATATACTGGGTTCATTATGTCTTTTTCTAATAAATAAATAATGGAGTTTAAAATTATCTGTTTTAATTTCTTCTTCTTCTTCTTTTTTTTGTGGCACACGGGCTTAGTTGCTCCATGGCATGTGGGATCTTTCTGGAACAGGGATCAAACCTATGTCCCTTGCATTGGCAGGCAGGTTCTTAACCACTGCGCCACCTAGGAAGCCCTGTTTTAATTCCTAATACAGTAAATCTCAAAAGTATAATCCACATTAAAAAAACATTTTGGAGTCCTTGATAATTCTTAAGAGTCTAAAGGGATCCTAATACCAAAAAGTTTGAGAACCACTGTCTTAAATAATATAGAGGAGGTATCTAGAGTTTAAAAATGAAGAACATTAAAACTGGTTAATTTAAACATCAAAAAAAGGTTTATGTATATTAGAGTAAAAAAAATTGTGTTCAACAAACACTTCCCAGTATTTGTAACATACCAGGCACTATTCTAAGATCATCAATACTATTAACTTATTGAATCCTCTGCATACTTTTATTAAGTAAATACTCTTATTCTCCTCTTTTTTACAGATGAGGATACTGAGGCATGCAATGTTAAGTAAGTAGCTCAAAGTCACACAGCTAGTAAATACCAGAGCCATATTTGAACCTAGGCGGTTTGACTTCAAAATTTGTGCTTACTTGTAAGAAGATGTGGTTTTGGGAGTGCTGACCACACCATCGGGTGCCAAATAGGGCTCAGCTATTAGTTTCTATGGACCTCCTATGTATTCAGAACCATTCTAGGCATCTGTTACACTTTATCTGATTTATCTGCAAAATACTTTGCAAAAGTGATATTCTACTTTTCATTTTGCAAATGAGAAAACTGAGACTTAGAGACATTCAGTGGCTTGCTCAAAGTAACAGCTATTTAAGTACCAGACGACCTAGTTGAGGGTTCAGCTGTCTGTTTAATTTCTAAACCATATCTTCTTACATTTTCCTTTACAGTTCTAAAGATAGCTATTCCCAGTACCCTGCAAGAAAATAGCTTAAAAGCAAACCATATCTCAAAAACACTGGTATTTTAAATATCCCTCAATTACCAGGAAATCACTGTTATTATACATAAATGAATCGTTATGTGTGGGCCATGTATAACAAAATGAGATCTATCTGTCTATCTATCTATCTATCTATCTATCTATCTATCTATCTATCTATCTACCTATATCTATCTATCTATCTATCTATCTATCTATCTATCTACCTATATCTATCTATCTATCTAGCTATCTGTCTACTTATCTCTATATACATAAAAAAAACTTAGAAGATGTATATATTTTTGGCAAACTTAGAATTGGAACTTTTATAGATTGTGAAGATAAATAATTAAAACTGGAAATACTAAAATGTAATTCCCATAACATTAGTAATAGATAATATTTATTTAGTGTCAAGTGCCAAATATTAAATACTTCTCATATATTTTTAATTCTTCCAACAACTCTATGAAGAATGTGTTATTATTCTATTTTATAGGTTAAGAAATAGAAGCTAAGAGAGAGTCAAATAACTTACCTAAAACACGTAGCTAGAAAGTGGTAGAATCATGAAACACCAGTTTGACTGAGAGCAAAACCCCCATTTTTCTTTTGCAGACAATGTGGGAAAAAGGGACTATTTCATCTTTTTTCCAGTTTTAAAATTCTCTAATTCTATTTTATAGTTTCTTTAAATGATAACTATGATTTATCAATAATATTAATATCGACTCATTCTGTGCTACTGAAATGTAAGTGGGGACAAAACCCTGAAGCTATTAGAAAGAGTTCTAGAACTGTAATAAACTTACAATTAGAATTATAATTTTCATATATATAGTTAACTTTTTTCCTCATCTCAAAATGAGCTAAAGGTAATATTAAGTTCTATAATTAATCATTAACTTTCATTTTTTACTAGCACAATCTTGTTTCTATAAACTGAACTCAGTGGGAAATTGTTTTTCTGTTCTTTTGCTGTCTTATTTTTCTGATTCTACTGAATATTTGGCCTCCATTTTAGTGAATTTTCTATTCCATAAGAATATTATTTTTAAAAAAATCTCAATTACCCTAACATAGGCAAAAAAAAAAAAAATACAAAAAGCTAATTTCTACGTACTGGGTAATTTTGGTGGTATCCTCCATAAAAACAGTGCATTAAATCATTCTAAAATTGTCTTCTTTTATTTACTAGTTGTGAATCTTCACATTCAATTTTCTTTCGTATGCAGACCTCTGTTTGTGTCTATTTTAACTACTTTTTGACCAGGTTTCATTGCCATTTCAGTATCATTTGCGCATTAGAAGACATTGGACATACTGAGGCCAACCTTCATTACCAATAAATCAGAGTTTCTCATTAAGAGCTAATGAGCTCTTATATTGTCCCTCTGATTATTACCCATGTTCCATTTGAAAAAGAAAACATTTCATCTTTTTTATTCTCTTTCCCAGTCCAACCTTTCAGGACATGAGTGTTTTTAAGGAACAGTAGCGAGATGGGCTTACCAGATCTTCAGACTTGTTTCCTTTTACTCTCTGGTGAAAGGAAGAGGCAGTATTATATTTTAGGTTAATAAAAGAGTGTTGCCTCTTAACTGATTTAGAGATAACACTGAATCCTTGCTCTGCCATTTATTTCTCAGGTAATAGTGCATATTTTATTAAGCCTAGCCATGGCTCAGTTTCCTTTTCTCTAAATGATGATAATATCTACACTGTTGATTTATAATCAGGATTAGATTAGATAATAAATGCAAAACACTCAGCACACTGCCTGGCACATAGCAAATGCTGAGGACATGGTAGTTATGATTGGGGGAATGAATTGGCTCCCTCAGTGAATTTGTGCCCTCACCTCTGGTAGATTTCTTCCCCACTTGCCCGCTATCTAAAGCAAGAGCCTTCTCCATGAATGGAGAAAACAAAACAATAAGATTTTCTTCCAAATGTGTAAAAAGACATTATTTTCTGCCTTTGTTTTGGGAAGAAGTAGTGAGGCTCAGCAATAAATTTGAGATTTAGGGCAAGAGCAACATGATAATATTTCATAAAAGTAGTAATGGAAAACAAAATAGCCAGACATGTAATATACTCTTTCCAACTATGAAATTAGGTTGTGGGGAAAGAAGCAACCTCATTAATTAATCAATAGATGCATTAAACAACTATATAAATCAATTAAATAGCAATCTGTAGTAATACCCCCAGAAAGATAAGAGAAAATATTGAACTCATTATAAAAGACCATAATGTTTTGTTCTTTTTTTTTTTCAAAAAGAATATTCAGAAAATCAACAAAAACATTTGGAAATTATTGAAAGAGAAGAAACTTTAGAGATAATAAAGCAGTGTCAGCATACAAAAAATAACAACAAAAAGGACAATAAAAGAACTGAAGGGAAAGTTAATGAGATATCTTCGAAAGTGGAAGGAAAATAATAAAACAAGATATGATAATTAAAGATTAATTTTATGAGTTCCAGCCTCTAATAAATAGAGTTCCAGAAGGAGAGAAAAGAGAAAATGAAAGAGAAGGCATTGTCGAAGAAATGCTAAGAAAAAAATTTTTCAGGAATGAAGAATTTGAGGTTTCCAAACATCCCAAACAATTAGGAATTTAATTTATTGGAAATTGCTGAAGTCTAAGTTGGTTATCACTAGTCTGTTTTCCAGTTTACAAAATTTTCTTGTTAATATTACAACTTTAGCCATTTTTTCTGCCCTTGTTGTAGGTTTTCATATGGATTTGTGTCTATATCTTCTTATTTAGTTGGAATTCTCTTATTACTAAAAAAAAATTAATGGCTTAGTAGTAGAGAGCTAGATCCATAGTAAGAACTCATTATATGCTTGCTGAATAAATGAACAATTTTTAGAATAAGCAGCAACATCAGAATCAGACCAAACCATATGCAATGTCCACTTCTTCAAACTTACCCATTCCATTGCTAACATTATGAATTCGGGTGTGTTACTTATTTCTGAACCTTAATCTCCTATCTGTAAAAGGATGTTAGTTATAAATTACTGAGATATCATTTGAATATAATGAAATAGTATTCATAAATTACCTGCATAGTGCCTGGAACCTGGTAGGTAGTAAGTATTAACTGTTCCCTCCTTCTTTTTTGGACAAGCATCACCGTGCATTAGAACAAGACCTTGCTTGAATTTCCACTCAGTATTTAATTCAAAGCCTGCTTCTAATTTAGCTACTTGTAAGCACAGCCTTTATACGGAACTCTAAAGATTTTCATCAATATATAAACTGATTTTTATTGAGAAAAATATCTGCTAAATTTGTATGACAAGCAAAATTGTTTAGTAAGAAATTTCACCTATTAAAAATTGTAAAAGAAATGTGATAGGTGTACTCCCAAATTTGTGCCAGTTAAATTGTGAAGTTTTAACAATTTGATTTCTATTTTAAAAGACAAAAAGGTATTGTTAACTGTTTTCTAAACTACAGCCATATTTTTTAAGAACTTTTATTGAGATACAGTTAACAGACAATAAACAGAATATATTTAGAGTGTACAATTTGGTATCCCAGTCTCCCAATTTATTCCCCCCCCAACCCTTCCTGCTTTCCCCACTTGGTGTCCATGTGTTTGTTTTCTACATCTGTGTCTCTATTTCTGCCTTGCATTTCCTCTTTCATAGTTGTTAGCATTTGCCTTATGTATTGAGGTGCTCCTATATTGGGGGCATAGATGTTTATAATTGTTATCTCCTCTTCTTGGATAGATCCCTTGATCTTTATGTAGTGTCCTTTCTTGTCTCTTGTAACATTTTTTATTTTAAAGTCTTTTTTATCTGATACAAGTATCGCTACTCCAGCTTTCTTTTGATTTCCATTTGCATGGAATATCTTTTTCCATCACCTCACTTTCCATCTGTATGTATCCCTAGGTCTGAAGTGTCTCTTGTAGACAGCATATATATGGGTCTTGTTTTTGTATCCATTCAGCCAGTCTGTGTCTTTTGGTTGGTGCATTTAGTCCATTTACATTCAAGGTAATTATTGATATGTATGTTCCTATTACCATTTTCTTAATTGTTTTGTTGTTGTTTTTGTAGGTCCTTTTCTTCTCTTATGTTTCCCGCTTAGAGAAGCTCCTTTAGCATTTGTTGTAGGGCTGGTTTGGTGGTGCTGAGTTCTCTTGGCTGTTGCTTGTTTGTAAAGCTTTTGATGTCTCCATTGAATCTGAATGAGATCCTTGCTGGGTAGAGTATTCTTGGTTGCAGGTTCTTCCCTTTCATCACTTGAAATATATCGTGCCACTCCCTTCTGGCTTGTAGAGTTTCTGCTGAGAAATCAGCTGTTAACCTGATGGGAGTTCCCTTGTATGCAATTTGTTGTTTTTCTCTTGTTGCTTTTGATAACATTTCTCTGTCTTTAATTTTTGTCAGTTTGACTAATATATGTCTTGGCATGTTTCTCCTTGGATTTATCCTGCCTGGGACTCTCTGTGCTTCCTGCACTTGGGTAGCTATTTCCTTTCCCATGTTAGGGAAGTTTTCAACTATAATCTCTTCCAATATTTTCTCGGGTCCTTTCTCTCTCTCTCTTCTCCTTCTGGGACCTCTATAATGTGAATGTTGGTGTGTTTAACATTGTCCCAGAGGTCTCTTAGGCTGTCTTCAGTTCTTTTCATTCTTTTTTCTTTATTCTTTTCCGCATCAGTGATGATCACCATTCTGTCTTCCAGGTCACTTATTCACCCTTCTGCCTCAGCTAATCTGCTGTTGGTTCCTTCTAGTGTATTTTTCATATCTGCTTATTTGCTCTTTAATTTTTCTAGGTCTTTGGTAAACTTTTCAATCTTTGCATCCAGTCTTTTTTCAAAGTCCTGGATCATCTTCATTATCATTATTCTGAATTCTTTTTCTGTAAGGGTGCCTATCTTCTCTTCATTTAGGTGTTTTTCAGGGGTTTTATCCTGTCCCTTCATCTGGTACAAAGTCCTTTGCTTTTTCATTTTCTCTATCTTTCTGTGGCTGTGGTTTTCAGTTCCACAAGATGAAATACTGCTGATACTGCTAGATACTGCTGTCTGCCCTCTTGTGGAGGAAGCTCTCTAGGAGGCTCATGGGTGCTTCCTGATAGGAGGGACTGATGGTGGGTAGGGCTGGGTGGGCAGAGCTCAGTAAGACTTTAATCTGATTTGGTGGGCAGAGCTCAGTAAAACTTTAATCTGCTTGTCTGCCAATGGGTGGGACTGTGTTACCACCCTGGTGGTTGTTTGGCTTGAGGCTATGTAGCACTGGAGCCCACAGGCTCTTTGGTGGGGCTAATGGCAGACTCTGGGAGGGCTCACGCCCATGAGCACTTCCTACAACCCCTGCTGCCAGTGTCCCGGTCTCCTTGGTGAGCCACAGCTGCTCCCCACCTCTGCAGGCAGCCCTCCAACACCAGCAGGTAGGTCTGGTTTAGTCTCCTATGGGGTCACTGCTCCTTCCCCCTGGGTCCTGGTGAGCACACTTTTTTGTGTGCCCTCCAAGAGTGGAGTCTCCATTTCCCCCAGTCCTGTGGAGGTCCTGCAGTCAAATCCCACTGGCTTTCAAAGTCTGATTCTCTTGGGATTCCTCCTCCCGTTGCTGGACTCCCAGGTTGGGAACCCTGACGTGGAGCTCAGTACCCTCACTTTAGTGGGTGGACTTCTGCAGTAAAACTGTTCTCCAGTTTGTGAGACACCCACCCAGCATTTATGGGATTTGATTTTAACGCGATTGTGCCCCTCCTAACATCTCATTGCTGCTTCTCCTTTTTCTCTGGATATGGGGTGTCCTTTTTGGTGAGTTCCAGTGTCTTTCTGTTGATGATTGCTCAGCAGTTAGTTGTAATTCCAGTGCTCTTGCAAGAGGGAGTCTACAGTCATTTGTTTTTATTGTTATTTAAAGCATTTATTCAGTACACTAGAATGCAAAATATCTTTGAATTTCTAGAATGTGAAAAATTTGGCGATAGCATGGTATATGAAATAAAAAAGAGGTGTTTTGTAATGTATTTTGATGAAAAGTTTTTATTTGTCCTTCGAATTTGTATATAACTCACTACTTGTATATAAGGACAGGATTAGACTCAGATCTTTTCATTTATTCAGACTGAGAACGCGTTAAGATTTAGGATTGGGGTCCAGCTGGGGTAGAGTCCCGCCAGTAGATGAATGAGGGCTTCTACTTTGTACTGAGGAAATGAAGGAACTTTTAACTTTGTTCCACATGAGTTGAATTCATAACTTATGGAATAACACAGGAACAACCACAAAATAACTTGTCCTTAGAACAGTTTACTTCCTTTCAGTAACTCTACTTTTTATTTCCTTGAGAATAAGTGTTTAAAACTGACAACGACAACAAAAAAACCAAGAAAGTCTTTTTCATTCTTTCTCAGTCAGAAAACAATTGAGTTTCCCACAGATTCCAATGAGTTGTTTCAGTAAACATCAAATCTGAGGGGAGTTATACAGCTATATTTTTAAGTAACCATTTAGACATTTAATAATTATTAAAATAAAAACACAAAAGGTACTAATTATATTCTGGTTATTTGGCTATGCATATTTCATTGTGTTCTCAATTCTGGACTGTTTCCTTTATCACAAAGAGAAATAAGACTGCAAGCCCTTTCTGATGTTCAGTTGCACTATAATAAGGAACAAACAACCTGCAACTGGAAACAGGAGATTGTAGCTCTGGTAAATAGCTTTGAATAACTACATTTCACCAATTAATTTAGCTACAATGATTTTTTAAAATGGTTCCTCTCATACATAAAAAATAAAATAATAACCATTTGTCCCTACCGTACAAAGGTTTATACTTAATAACTAATATAATCTGTTGAAATTTCCCCTTTTACAAGTAGAGTATTCACTGAATAGAAAGGAAAAGGAGCATTGTCTGGGCCCACATTTGCCAAAAAAGTAAATTATTTTACTTACGTGGTATAAAACACCTGCACTTTTACAGTCTACATGAATAATCTCTGGCAAATTACCAGAAGATAGAAGTTGTCAAGTTAGGACTAAGTCCAGAACTATCATAAGGAATAAGATTAAAATGCTGCTCATTCAAAATCATCTTTCTTATTGCAACACCTAAAATGTTCACATTGAGTCAATCCTTTGACTAAGCAATATTCTCGTTCCTCCTTATCTTTCTACATGAAAGAATCCCTCAGTATTTATGGACATTTGATGATTGCTTATCAAATCATTGATTTCAAAAAGGAATGGTGGCATCAGTACAATACTCAGACACATGAGGTGTGAGTATAGGGTTGTAAGGAGATATAACATAGGACAAAGGAGAGAAAATAAAATAAGCATGAAGGGACACAGAAGATGGGATTGAGACATCATCTGTTTTATAATTTTTTGCTTAGACTCATGTTAGGAAATAACACCCTTGTGTTGCTGGAAAAATGAGATTCTTGATACATTTCTCTCTCTTCTTCCAGTTCTGAGTTATAGAAAAAAACACATTTGTCTTGAAATGGATGATTAAAGCATGTCACAGTACTGTTAAGAAACTCAGTCATGGGGACTAGAAGTTTTTCCCAATGAGCACACTACGTCAAGGGAACAAGCCACTGTTGTGCAGGTTCCATAAATCTATTCTATACATCCCATTACAAATCTGGCTTGCCATAACAAATACAGTAGTTGTGGTTACACATCCATTACTATGTACTTTTAATACACATTATCTCATTTAATACTCAAAGCAGCTCTATGGGCAGGTACTGTCTTCTTTCCCCACTTTTAACAGGCAAGGAAACTAAGCCTAAACAAGTGATAATACTTCCCCAAGAATACACAGCTAATAAATGTACAAGTCAGTATGGAAGCCCAGGTGTATCTGTTTCAAGATCCTGCGCTCTCAAAAGCCTTATTCTAACTATACCTTTATCTTCTGAAAGAAAACTATGACAGTGCAAAATACTTAGGCTATTATCATCATTTTGAGAAGAATGTTTTGATAATGAAGTCTATGACATGCTAGTATAGATTTCCAAAAGAGTGTGTCAAATCTTTTCTTAAAATGCTAGAAAATTGGCTTGGTGATCAATATTAATTATAGTAGCTAACATTAATGAATATCAATTATGTTCCAGACACTGTGCAAAGCATTTTACATACAACTATGTGAGGCAGATAATTTTATTTCCATTTTATCAATTAAGAAACAGCCTCAGAGAAGTCAGATACTCCTTCAATAAAAGATGGATCCAGAATTTAAACCTGAGTTATTTTGAAATGAAAGTCACTCTTTTCCCATTATGCCACAGTACCACCAAAAGGCATATACTATTCAAAATCACCTGTGCAGGACATCTTTGAAGAAAACTTGAATTAATCAGAGCTTCAAATTATTCTGGGATGGGAAGACTCAATATTGTAGGGATGCCAATTCTCCCTAAATTAAGCTCTAAATTTAATGAAATTGCAATCAATATTCCAACTGGAGGGCAGAAATAGGTCAAAGAGGTGATAGCTATAGGGGAGCAATTTTCAGCTCACTATAAGAAAACATCTTCTGTGAGTTAGAATTATCCAGAAATGGAACAGAATGTGGAATAGTCAACCTTCTGTCACCATAAGAATTCCAGTGGAGAATAAATTGACCACCTGCTGAGGAATGCTCAAATAGCATTAGAAAATGATCATTTTCTATGAGTCTGTTTCTTAGGCACTGTACTACCGACTTTCACCTTTTATCTCCTTCAATTTTCATACTTATTTTATAGGCATGCAATATGGGTGATAGTGGGTAAGAACATAGGTTATGTCATCACATGGACCTGAACTTGAATCTTGTCTGCCCCTTACCAGCTGCACCACTGTGAGAAATGCCTCTAACTCCCTAGATGTCAGTCTCTTGGTCTGCAGAATGGTCATAGTAAGAGTCACCTCACTCTATTCTTGTAGGCTTAAATATAATATTAGAAAAGCATTAGCACATTATTGGCTGCTTGTTAAGTTTTAGCAAGCAGGGGTTATTATTATTATTGATTGGGAGAAACTGAATTTGAACTAGGTAATCCTTAATACTCTAACTTTAAGATCCTATGAATTTGTGGAATTATAATTACCTTGTACCATTCCTATCATTTTACAAAAACATGATATGAAGAAATTAGAAAGATGCTACATTAAGTCCACATATTACCTAATTATACATTATCAGCTAATTTAATGGTGCATGTTTAAATGAACTAATTTAACATTTTAAAATCTATTTAAAGAAAGGAAACAAAAAATAGGGAACTTAAAGCCAGGCACCTCATCAGGTGATTGACCTATTTAACATCTAAGTTTCCTGAGGGAATGGTGAAATATATATATTTTTAAGCTTGGCGGAAATAATTCTTAAATATCAATGCTTCTGATGAGTGTTATGGAAGTTGCTATTTCTTCTTTGACTGTTGGTAGGATGAATAGAAATCTCAGAAATTTCTGTAAATTCCTTCTGGGAGGTAAATCACTCTCTACTGGGAATGCTTCAAAACCGGGGCTGCTAGAAGAAGGTAGATAAATGTGGTCCGAAGAGACTGGTTTTAACCATATTGTGAACCAAGTAATATTCAATCTCTTAAAACCAAGTTAGGATGCACCAATGGAAGACCTTTCTAGGACCCTAATGTTTAGTGAGCTTTCATTTTCTATGTGTTTTCTCCAATGAACCTGAGTATATGTGTGCTTTATTTAACACGGATTGAAACTGATATATAACCTGAGAGACTTGCAGGCTGAGTGAGAAAGGGTAATATAACCTGTCTTCATTCAATAAGAAGGAAATAAGGGAAGGAAATTAACAGCTAAATTGCCTGGAGAGGAGTTACAGCTGGAGCACCAGACTATGGCAATTTTCCTGGCATGGACAATTTCTGGGCAAAGCTAAACAAAGAACAGGCACAATAAGGAAAGAGGCCAAGTACAGTCTCAAGTTAAATTTTGACAAGTCTGAAGAACAAACTCAGTGGTCAGTATATATAACTAGCAATTGATAGCTGAATAAAAGATTTTCTAAATTAGAGCAAGTATAGCAGTGACTTGCCAACAGTTAACTCATTAAAAAAGGTTTTATTGAGATATAATTGGCATACAGTAAACTACACATATTTAAAGTATAAAATTTGATGTTTTGAAATATGTAAATACACCCATGAAACTCTCTCCACAATCAGGATGGGGAACATATCTACCACCCCTGAAGGTTTCATTCTGACCTTTTGCAATCCCATCCCTCTCCTTCCCTCCTCTTCCGCCCCCGTCTAATAAACCACTGACCTGATTTCTGTTATTACTAATTACATTTGACCCTTAAACAACATGGGTTTGAACTGTGGGAGTCCACTTACAGGATGATTTTTTTTTCAGTAAATGCATACTATAGTACTTCATGATCCACAGTTGGTTAAATCTGGGGGTGCAGAACCTCAGATACAGAGGTCGGATTGTAATATGATACTCAACTGTGTGTGGGAGGGTGTTGGCACCCCTAAACTCTGAGTTGTTCAAAGGTCAACTGCAGCTTGTCTTTTCTAGGGTTTTACATAAACAGAATCATACAGTGTGGATTCTTAGTGGTCTGGCTTCTTTGACTCAGTATAATTATTTTGGTGGCCAAACATGTTGCATGTATCAGTAGTTTTTTCTTGTTTCTTGCTGAATAGTGTTCTCTTATTTGAGTATACCACAATTATTCTATTCATCTACCTGTTGATGGACATTTTACTTTTTTTTTTTTTCCCAGTTTGGGCCATTGAAATAAAAGCTGCTATGAATATTTGGATGCATGTCTTTGTAATGGATATGAGCTTTACTGTGTCTAGGGTCAATAATAACTAGGTGTGGACAGTGCAAATTTTATGTTTCTCTTTTTAAAGAAACTGTCTATCTGTTTTCCTAAGTGGTTGTACCAGAAGTGTGAGCTCCTGTTGCTCCATATCCTGGACAACCCTTGATATGGTCAGGATTTAAAATAACAGCGGCATGCTATTATAGTTTTAATTTGCATTTCCTTAATGACTTGTGATTCTGAGCAACTTTTCATGTGTTTATTTGCTACCAGTATATCTTCCTTGGTGAAAGATCTTTTCAAATTTTTGGCTTATTTTGAAAATTAGGTAGTTTGTCTTCATATTATTGAATTTGGGGAGTTCTTTTTATATTCTGGATAGAAGTCCTTTATCAGATATATGATTTGCGAATCTTTCCTCCCAGTCTGTGGTTTATCTTCAAAAAGCAGATTTTAAATTATTTAAAAATTTTAATGAACAAATTTTAAAATTAAAAAAATTAATTTTAATAAAGTCTAATTTATCAATATTTTCTGTTTTAGACTGTGCTTTTGGTGTCACATCTAAGGAATTTTTGGTTAACCCTAGGCCATGAGATTTTTTTCTATGTTATCTTTTAAATATTTTGTCGTTTTAGATTTTATGTTTAGGTATATGATGTATTTAGAGTTAATTTTTGTATATTTTCTGAGGTATAGATTAAAGGTCTTTTCTAAAGACATATGAGTATAAAATTTTCTAGCACTGTTTTTGGAAAAGACTGTCTTTTCCACTGAATTGCTTTTGAAATATCAAAATTCACTTCTCCACAATGTATTGATATATTTCTGGACACTGTTCTGTTCCATGATCTCTCTGTCCGTGCCAATATACATTATCCAGATCTTAGTTAATGTAGTTTTATGTATAGTCTTGAAATTATGTAGAATAGTCCAAAAACTTTGTTCTTTTTTCTAAGGTTGTTTTGGATACACTAGGTCTTTTGCATTTCTACATGAATTTTTGAATCAGCTTATCAATTTCTATAAAAAAGTCACCTGACATTTTGAATGAGATTGCATTTAATCTATAGATCAATTTGAGGAGAATTTACATATTAAGAGTACTGGGTCTATTAACTTAGGAACACAGCATATCTCCTCATTCACTTAGACCTTTTTAAATTTCTACTTAGCTCTTCTTTAATTCAGTTTTCAGTGTACAGTGTTTATGTTATGTAATATCTTTGATCAGATTTATCACTATTTTATATTTTTGATGCTTTGATTAATGGCATTGCTTTTTAAAATTTCAATTTCCATGGTTCTTTGCTAGTATATAGAAATGTAATTTTGTTTGTTGGTCTTATATCCTAGAATCTTGCTACACTTAGTAGTTCTAGTAGTTTTTGTTTGGTTGTATTTAGTTTCAATGAATTATCTACATAGATGATTATATTGCCTAAATAAACACAATTTAATTTCTTTCTTCCCAATCTGGATGCCTGTAATTTATTTTTCTTGCCTGATATTACTGACTGGAAACTCAAGTAAAATGTTGGAGGACATTCTTGTTTCTCCTGATCTCAAGGAAAAAGCATTTAGTCTGTCTCTGTTAAATATAATATTACCTGTAGATTTTTCATAGATAACCTTTATCAAGTAGAGAAAGTTCCCTTCTATACCTAGCTCGTTGAGATATTTTATTAGAAATGAATGTTGGATTTTATCAGATGATTTTTCTGTATCTACGGAGACGATCATGAATTTTTTATTTTTATTGTGTTAATATGGTGAATTATATTGATTGATTTTTAAAAAATGTGCATTCTTGGGATAAACCCCACTGGTCATGATGTATTATCATTTTTATTTATTCCATTTACTAAATTTTTTAAAAAACTTGTTCATTTTGTATATGTTTATACATTAAATAGATTGTGTATTATGTTTACAAGGAATACTGATCTGGAATTCTCTTTCCTTGTAATGTTTTTGTCTGGTTTTTGTATCAGGGTAATGATGGCCTCATAGAATGAGTTGTAATTTTTTTATTTTTTATTTTCTGAAAGAGTTTATATAAAACTGGTATTATTTATTCCATAACTCTTTAGTAGAATTCACTAGCCATCTGGGTCTGGAGTTTGCTTTATAAGGAAGTTTTAACTACAAATTAAATTTCTTTCATAGATATAGGATAATTAATGCTTTTTATTTCTTCTTGAATAAATTTTGTAATTTATTTCTTTCAAAAAAATTTGTCCATTTTACCTAAATTGTTGGATAAGCTACTTTATAAATGTCATTTAGATCATGTTGTTATAGTGTTGCTTAAGTTTTCTGTATCCTTTCTTGTTTCGTCTTTACTTGTTCTATCAATTATTGAGAATGAGGTATTAAACTTTCAACTAGAATTATAAATTTGTCTATTTCTCCTTGAAATTCTGTCAGTGTTTTTGCTTTATGTATTTTAAAGGTCTGTTATTGGGTACATGAATATTCAGTATTGCTATGTATGCTTGACTCTTTTATCATTATGAAATTAAATTCTTGACCCCTAATGATATTCTTGTT
The DNA here is from genome assembly GCF_030028045.1 of Hippopotamus amphibius kiboko. Taxonomy (NCBI): domain Eukaryota; kingdom Metazoa; phylum Chordata; class Mammalia; order Artiodactyla; family Hippopotamidae; genus Hippopotamus; species Hippopotamus amphibius. Next base: position 139,018,386 of record NC_080193.1, read on the forward strand.
CTGGAATTTGCTTTGAGTGACATTAACAAAGGCACTCTAGTCTTTTTTCAACTAGTATTAGCATGGTATATATTATTCCATTATCTTACACTTAATGTGTTGGCCTTTAATATAGATTTCTTTAAGCAGCATATACTTGGGTCTTGTTTTGTAATTCAATCTGACATGCTCTGTCCTTTAGCTGAGGTATGTAATAGGCCATTTCTATTTAATGTGATTATTAATAGGGCTAAGTTAAATTTATTATTTTGTTATTTGTCCAATTATTCTACATTTTTCTCTTTTATACCTCTCAAGTATTTTTTCACTCTATCTTATTTGTTGTTTATTAGCTATAATTCTTTGCATAGTTTTTTTAGTGCTTATTTTAGATTTTGTAATACATCTTCAACTTACCACAGTGTTACTCTCAAATGATATCATACTGCTGCACATATCTGCACATATAGGATAAGAACTCTATCATAGTATACTTTGATTTCTTCCTCTGGAATTAATGCTTTTCTCCTTGTCATGGGTCTTGTTCTTCTTTTTGTGCCTGGAATTTTTTATTGCACGCTAGACATTGATGATTTCATCTGTTAGCATGCTGGATATTTCTGTGTATAAATGTTCTTGACTTTTGTTCTGAGATGCAGTTCAGTTACTTGGGAACTGATCTTTTTGGGTCTTGCTTTTTAAGGTTTGTTAGGTCTAGAACTAATTATTCCCCACTACTGAAGCAAGGCCTTTCTGAATTTTTAAACCAATTTCCCGTGAATTGGGAGGTGTTCCAATCTGCTGGGGGGTGGGGGGACAGATACTAGTCCTAAACCTATAGGTACTGTTTTGTCTAAAATTTTCAGGTATTTTTTCCTTCATATACATTCATTGATCAGTGTTCTGCTGGAAACTCAAAGTGAGACAGTGTCTAGATCTCCAAGAATTCTCCCTCTGTGCAGATCTCTTCTCTCCATTATTCTGTTCTACAAACTCTAGCTGCCTTAGTCTCCCTGGTCTCTCAGCTCCACTCAACTTAGGGAGTCTGACAGACTCCACCTGAATTCTCCCTCCCTATGCCATGGCCTGAGAATTCTTTCAAGGTAGCAAACTAGGGTGCTTTTATGGCTCATCCAGTGATCATCATCCTCGGTGAAACTTGTTTCATATTTTTTGACCCATTTTTTGTTTTTTTTTTTTCAGATCAGAAGGGAACATCTTGCTCCTATTACCCTATGTTTGTCAAAAATGGAAGCTGTAACTGCTATTTAAAAGAAAAAGATTTTAAAGTGCTATTTGCCAGAGAAGAGAGTTCCAAATATCCTTTGAGCCTTATGTCATATAACTTGATATTTAATCAATCAACTTAGATGCATCAGCAACCAGAGATAGGTGTAGTTAAATCAGATCTTCTGTTTATGATTTATTACTATGGATTTCTTAAACTATGTTAACTTGAATGCAAATGTGACATAGACAAGGTGACAAGAAAGTAACTTGTATTCATTTTCAAAGTGGAAGAATTGAATGGTTTGACTGAGCCACTGATTAGTTCTTTAACTGTGCATTGGTCAGTTTAGTCTATTTTAGGTAACCAAAAATGTAGAGCCTGGTGAACACTGAAGAATTATCAAAAGTATATATTAGTGGAGCCCTGAACAATTCTGTGCCCAAATTATTCTTTTTCTTTCATTTTCTCAAGAAAACATAAAGTATCATTTTTTTGTTTAGTCTTTTTCTTAACAGCTGAAAATTTAGTTCAGGGTGTATTTTCCATCGATGTCTTTATCTATTCCTGCCTTCTCAAACCAGAGGTCATAATTGCCTGTATAAAGTGCCCCAGCACCCTGATAGCCAGTAACTGTTTCAAAGATCTTCCTTTCTTAATTTCATCCTTCCTCATCACTTATCCCGATGATCTCTCTGGAATGAATGCTTCCCACTCTCTGCCACTGACAGATTATATATTCCTTGATAATCTGCATAAATTTCTATTAGGCCTATTCCCCAAGGTGCTGGGAATTCCCCCTGAATATGCCCGGTGGGCTGTGGATCTCCATGTTTTCTGCCCACAGACCCAAGTCAGTGTTTCTGGGCTAAGGTCAAGTCATGTAAGAATAAGGGTGAATGAAACACTGAATAAAGTTAAAATATTAAATACTGACTATCACTGAGAACTTCTATATGTTTTTTTAATAAACAAAGAGAAACAGATTAGAATAAAATTAATCTTCACAAACATGCTAGCATATATAGTTTCTCAAATATAATTGGTTTACAGGGTTTTTTTTTCAAAGCAAAATAAACTATTGTCAGGGAGTCCATTCTCATTGCAAAGTAGAACATTTTACAATGCCTGTGTACCAGCAAACCTCTCCCAACTGCACTTGTTACTGATTCCATTTGACAGGTGGCTGCTTCTCGATAATTACTATACAAACCATTACTTCCAAAATAAATTAAACTCTCATCACTTTATCCTGCTCTTCTACATTCATTAATAAGTATCTTGTAAAATAGGTGGCTGAACCTGCATTAGTAAGTGCAGATGCTTATATTAAAAGATTGTGCTTTTGTATATCTTTTGTCTTTGAGAGCTGTATTCAGTTCACCTGCAATAAAAGTCCAGGGACTTTTATTGGGTTGGGGTGGGGTGGAGCCAGACCCTAAATTCAAAGGGGATTTCTAATTCATTTTTATTTAATCATCTTTGAATTTAGTCAATAAAATATATATTCTCCTTATAAGGCCAATTTCAGCAGTTAAAGAATCAGTTTGTGATACATACAGTGCTTTGCATTCTCTTGATTTTCACTAAGTATTAAGTACCTGCTCATATTTGAGAGGCAGCCTCTTCTTACATGGGGCTTACAAGGGGCTGAAATATGGCAAAACTGAACAGATTTTTTGGTTGTTTGTTTTGAAACCTGATCATAAGTCATGCTTGTAGTGATTGGCATTTGTCTAATTATCAATGCAATAGTTTGAACATATCTTTAGTTTCCGTTTGCTTTAAAAGATTTTCTGATGATTTCAAACTGAGATCAACACTGCACAGTAAATATTTATTAGTAATATTGGTTTCTCTGAAAGGTAATACACTTCTTTTGTCTTACAGCTTATTATTGGTGATAAAATGTACTTTTTTTTGCTGATAAAAATTTACATTTCTCATCACCAAATGAAATTTTCAAAGCTTATGTTTACCATTCCAAAATAATTAGAACATACATATATTATTGTTTTAACATTGATCTATTTATTGACTTGGTATGATTGATTAAATGGGACTTTCATTCAACAAACATTTATGGAGTACTAGAGAAGTGCCTGGTTTTGAGCTAGGTGCTGTATTAAAGATGCCATTTTATTCTGATTTCAAGGTATATATCAAGTTCAAAGTGCAATGTCTTTGGAGCATTATTATTGTAGATATTCCCTCTGTTTCTTCTTTCTCATTGCAATTAACTCTCAATAATATAAGTATAATGACAGTTCCCAACACTGATTGACTATACATATTTTAGCAAATGGTAGATGTGCTTACCAAAAGTTCCTTAAAGATATGGTCTTTGTTTTTAGCAGTCCCAAATTTTCTCACCTTATTCTGTAAATAACCTTGCCTCCAGAGATTTTAGAATTACTGCCATGAGACCCCAAAGCAAACAATTATTCTCCAAGACAGTTCTGATATGAGATATAATGTCTCAGAAGATTCTCTGACAAATAGCCAAACCAACCTGACAGTGTAAAATGAAGCACTTGTAGAAAAGCCTAGATTTTTCTTTCTTTTCAAAAAATAAAACCCCTCCTCTGCAAAAAAAAAAAAAAAAAAAAAAAAATTATACAGTAAGATATATATGTATATTTTTCGATAAAATACCTGACAAAAATTATTTGTGAGCCCCCAGATAGCACTGGGTTACTTCATTTCCCACTCTTTAAACATAAAGAAAATGTTTAGAAATATTTATCCACTTATCCATGGTCACCCTAGAATTTATAGTATTAATGTCAGAACTCAAAATTTCTGATTCTCTGAGATAGTCCAATATGGGAAAATGATGTCAATACTCTTCAATTTTCTTCCATAATTAATGTCAATATTCATTAACTTTTACTCATACATTTATTTCTTCCTAAGTTCTCCGTCTGGTCTTCTTCACTTATCTTCATCTCTTATACTATATTTTATATCTAGGATGATTTCTAATGTATTTCCTGACACCTCCTGTCCATTTCATCTCACTGGTAACCCAAGTAAAAGAATTTCTCTATTTAAAATACAAATGACATGCAATTTCTAAAATTCCCGTTATATTAACTTGGAAGGAGAATTTTTGGTGCTTATGTTTTCCCCTTCCACAGTATGAACATTACATTCCAGAAGATAAAAGATTACCTATATTTGAGACCTAAAACGAAAGAAAGAAGTTAATCTCATTCAAATACAACTGGAGCCCTAAAGAAATTTGTGAGAGAACAAATTCTTTAAAGATAATTCATAAGTCATATTTATGTTGGTCAAATCATACTGGTAACATAAGAAAAGAGAAAAATAAAGAAATTAAATCCTTTTCCATCGGGAATAATTAATCCCATACTCATCAGTATTGCAAATCCAGCGAAATTTAGGATGTTGAGAAATTGGAAGGTATTCTACCAGACAGTCTAGTTCAGTGATTTTACAAGACAGATATTTTTGGACTGCTCTAATGTTTATAAGATTTTGCTGCTTTCAAACTAAAATTCTCTCTTTCATAATGCCTTCCCATAGGTCCGTTGCTTCTTCTGAAGCAATGTAGAAGATTTGCCACATAATTTCCATTAAAATAGATAAAAATAGGTGTTATATCTACATGAATTTTTTTCTTCACGTTGAACAATTTTAATGACTTCCACAAGGTCAATGATCATTTTCCAGGCCCTCTTCCATCTTGATGGCCTCTGATAGGTACCTTGGGCTTGTCAGTTCCTTCTGAAGATGAGGTAACTAGTTCTTTTGTGATGGTGTAGGTATTACTGAGTGGAGATAATTACATCTTATAATTAATACAAAATATTTCCTCAGATGCAGTGTGAAGGTTTATTGTTGGAGCATATAAAACTTATGGTAAATGAAATGACCACTTTTTAACAAACTCAGTTTTCTTAGCTCTAAAATAAGGATGCTGACCAAGATGGTTTATAAGATCTTTTCTAATTCTAAAATTCTTGAAACCAATGTGGTAGTAATCACCTTCATCATTGGCAGAATTCCTGAGAGAAATTTCTGTGTCTCCAATCCAAATGACAGTAAAAATGTAGAACAAAATAAACCCAAATGTGGCAAACTGCTGGATACTTTGTTTTAGAGTGAAGCCAACCATTAAGTAACCTGAGGTGCAGTGGTCCAGCCAATCACTGAAACACCTGTTGACACTCACCTAATCCTCGTGTCTCCTGAATACTAAACATAGTCATTTGGAGTCATCACAATGATAAGCATAAGGCAGATAATATTTTCATCACTTTAAAAATTAGGAAACTGAAAACTTGAGAGTTTCTTTCTCAAATGACACAACTATTAAGTGTAAAAACAGGGAAGAGCAGAAAGAGAAATTAAGGAAACTCTCCCATTCACCATTGCAACAAAAAGAATAAAATACCTAGGAATAAACCTGCCTAAGGAGGCAAAAGATCTGTATGCAGAAAACTTTAAGACATTGATGAAAGAAATCAAAGACGACACAAACAGATGGAGGGACATACCATGTTCTGGATTGGAAGAATCAACATCGTGAAAATGACTGTACTACCCAAAGCAATTTACAGATTCAATGCAATCCCCATCAAATTACCAATGGCATTTTTCACAGAACTAGAGCAAGAAATTTTACGATTTGTATGGAAACACAAAAGACCCCGAATAGCCAAAGCAATCTTGAGGAGGAAAAATGGAGTTGGTGGAATCAGGCTTCCTGACTTCAAACTATACTACAAGGCCATAGTGATCAAGACAGTATGGTACTGGCCCAAAAATAGAAAGGAAGATCAATGGAATAGAATAGAGAACTCTGAAGTAAGCCCAAACACATATGGGCACCTTATCTTTGATAAAGGAGGCACGAATATACAATGGAAAAAAGACAGCCTCTTCAATAAGTGGTGCTGGGAAAATTGGACAGCTACATGTAAAAGAATGAAATTAGAACACTTCCTAACACCATACACAAAAATAAACTCCAAATGGATTAAAGACCTACATGGAAGGCCAGACACTATCAAACTCCTAGAGGAAAACATAGGCAGAACACTCTATGACATCCATCAAAGCAGGATCCTTTTTGACCCATCTCCTAGAATCGTGGAAATAAAATCAAGAATAAACAAATGGGACCTCATGAAACTGAAAAGCTTTTGCACAACGAAAGAAACCATAAACAAGACTAAAAGGCAACCCTCAGAATGGGAAAAAATAGTTGCCTATGAAACAACGGACAAAGGATTAACCTCCAAAATATACAAGCAGCTCATGAAGCTTAATACCAAAAAAGCAATAACCCAATCCACAAATGGGCAGAAGACCTAAATAGACATTTCTCCAAAGAAGACATACAGATGGCCAACAAACACATGAAAAGATGCTCAATATCACTAATCATCAGAGAAATGCAAGTCAAAGCCACAATGGGGTATCACCTCACACCAGTCAGAATGGCCATCATCACAAAATCTGGAAACAACAAATGTTGGAGAGGGTGTGGAGAAAAGGGAACTCTCCTGCATTGTTGGTGGGAATGTAAGTTGGTACAGCCACTATGGAAAACAATTTGGAGGTTCCTTCAAAAACTACAAATAGAACTACCATATGATCCAGTAATCCCACTCCTGGGCATATACCCAAAGAAAACCATAATCCCAAAAGAAGCATGTACCATAATGTTTATTGCAGCACTATTTACAATAGCCAGGACATGGAAGCAACTGAAATGCCCATCAACAAATGAATGGATAAAGAAGATGTGGCATATATATACAATGGAATATTACTCAGCTCTAAAAAGGGATGAGATGGAGCTATATGTAATGAGATGGATAGACCTAGAGTCTGTCATACAGAGTGAAGTAAGTCAGAAAGAGAAGGACAAATATTGTATGCTAACTCACATATACGGAATCTAAAAATGGTACTGATGAACTCAGTGACAAGAACAAGGATGCAGGTGCAGAGAATGGACTGGAGAACTCGAGTTTTGGGAGGGAGCGGGGGGTGAAGGGGAAGCTGAGACGAAGCGAGAGAGTAGCACAGACATATATATACTACCAACTGTGAAATAGATAGCCAGTGGGAAGTTGTTGTATAACAAAGAGAGTTCAACTCGAGGATGGAAGATACCTTAGAGGACTGGGACGGGGAGGGTGGGGGGGACTCGAGGCGCGGGGGAACTCGAGGGAGGGAGGGAATACAGGGATATGTGTATAAAACAGATGATTGAACTTGGTGTCCCCCCAAAAAAATAATAAATAAATTAAAAAAATTAAAAAAAAAGTGTAAAAACAGGATTAAAATCTGAGTCTGCTTGTTACTGAATGTGTCTGTTATTACTACACAAATTAAGATGTATTTTGTCTATGGCTTTCATAGGTAGCAATCTAAAATGAAACCCAAAATAATAAACTAAATATTCTTTGTTATGTCTCGGCCTTCAGAATTCATTCTTGCTCTTCCTTAAAGTCCTTTCTAATCCTACTAATTCAGTATACTCCCTCTAATTCTCTATGACACTTCTGTAGCTTTCAGCTTACTATGCGTTACACTATAGATATGTGTACACTTGTCTAAACATCCTTATGATAATGTACACCCGTCAAGGGCAGAGACTGTATTTTAATCTCCACGATGTCAAGAAAGAGATCTAACTCAGCTCTTACACAGAACAGACGTTTCATAAATATTTCTTGAAATGAATTGAATTGAATAAAAATGATTTCAGAACCACATTTTATAGCCTTTAAGCTTTAAGTCTGAGTGATGAACTGAATTGTTATAGATGTCCTTAGGAGATTAAGCGGAAATTAATTTCTTATCTTTTGAACATGCAGCAAATAGTCTCATAATAATTATGGGACATTATTTGGAAATCATTGCAGTATATAATTTGGCTAATTTACTTGCATAAACTTGTGTTTATTAAACATACATAGTTTTGAGTTATGGCTTCTGCTTGTTTTTTGCAAATCTATCTTTTAAGTTTCTGAGAATATTGATGAACAATGTAATAGGTCAATTTCTGAAAGCTTGGAAAGATCTTTTCCCTAATCTTGTTATCCTTTGTAAATTGAGAGGGACTGTGGTCACTTTAGGATTCATTTTGCCTTAATTTCCTTAACTCAGCCAAAACATTTTTATTGAGCATCTCATATTCACAGTGTAGTGTGAAACCGGGAGCATTGAGAACTCACCTGGGGAGAGTGCATGGAGTAAGATTAACAGTAAACCAAGAATAGGATCCTGAGGAATTTTATCAACAGTGTCAAGGATAGAAGTCCTCTAAAGAGACAGAGAAGGAAATATCAGACAAGTAAAATAAGATTGATCAGAATGTGGTGTTTGGAAAACGTGATAAGGTGTTTCTAGAGTGACTGAATGATCAGGAGGGTTAGATGTTTGTTGTAGAAGAACAAGAATCAAAAGAAGAGAAGACTGAGGAGGAGGAGGAAGAGGAGGAGGGGAGGAAATAAAGAAAGAGAAAGAACAATTTGTGTTGGTAAGTTTTTTCTGTGTCAGGAAATTCTCTTAGGTGCTTTACATGCATCATCCCATCTGGTCTTCCAAACAACTGTATGAAACAAGTACTTTTATAGTAGAATTTCATGATACTGCAAATCCCACATATAATATGGTTGGCAGTTGGTTCCCAGACCCAGGAATTCCCAGTTAACTGCTTCGGCTCAGCAGTCACTTCATATACTTTGTAGTAACACAGGACAGAGTTTGCTGTATTACCTCCACTTCACAGATGAGAAGGCTGTGGTTCAGAGATTGAATGATTTCAGTTGTCACAGTCATGACAACACCTAGGAGGCGTTATTTACATCAGATACCAGCTAATGGTTAATTTGATGTGTTAGCTTGACTGGGCCATGGGGTGCCCAGATATCAGGTTGAATATTATTCTGGGTGTACCTGTGAGGTTGTCTCTGGCTGAGATCAACATTCGAATCAGTACTTGCGTAAAGCAGATAGCCCTCCCCAAGGTGGGTCGGCGTTATTCCATCCATTGAAGGTCTGACTAGGACAAAAAGGCTGATGAAAGGAGAATTCACTGTCTGCCTGACTGTGTCCAAATTGGGACCTTGGTCTCCTCCTGCCTTCAGACTCAGACTTGGACTGGAACGTAAACCATCCCACCCCCTGCCTCTCAGGCCTTTGGATTTGGGCTCAAACTACATTATTAGTTCTCCGAGGTCTCCAACCTGCCAACTGTAGATCTTGGGACTTCTCAGCTTGTATAACATGTAAGCCAATTCCTTATAATAAATCTCCACACACACAGATATATCATGCATGTGTGTGTGTCTGTGTGTGTGTGTGTGTACATAAATACATATATTGTCCTGTTGAATCTGTCTCTCTGGAGAACCCTGATGAATATACCCACTCACCTCCACTTACCAGCCAACTCTAAATTAGCCTGCTAAAAGGCACAGTGCTTGCTATTTAAATACAGCTTCAAAAGCCTTTCCGTACAAAACTTCTGGAGTTGTCACTGGTCACAAGGACTGTGTTAATTAGCGTGTAACAGCATCATGAACTTGAGACTACTTTATATTCGTTAAATACAGAATTAATTATTCTTTAGATATCCTACTTAATCGGATTCTGCTTCTAGTGCTGTGCACTCCCTAAATACAAAATGGAACATTTCTCTTTTTAATTCCTCTTAGATTTCGCACGGACAAATAGGGGAACTTCACACCATCAGCATTAGAAGTCCCCAGAAACTCAGTATCAGCTCATCTTTCCTCAGAGGCAAAAATGTGACCTATTTGTGAAGTCTATTGTTCATTTTCATACATGTAGCACCAATTAACAGTAAACAAGCTCCACCTCCCTCCTTATAACCTTGATAAGAACCGGGTATTAAAATAACCCCTCCAACTGTAGTCAGTGAGCAGCTTCAGGACAGAAGTTATGCTGTTGATGCCCAAGACGTTTCAACAGAGATGATATACTGGAGTTTCTGTGAGTCATTTATGCTTTCAAGTTAACAATGTAATGCTGCGATCTTTATGAGGTAACCTAAACAAGCACATTAAAAGGAGATATTCATAGACCACACAGCCCTTCATGAGATCAGATGTCATGTCTTGTAGACTGTATTTCCCTCCTTTTGCCAAAAGACCTTGATTGGAGAAACCCTAAGTAGAAGGCTAATTTGGGGAGGGAGGTCTTGGCCTTTTATCATATGATAATTTTTTCTTCATTAGGAAGTGATGAGGTGGATAAACGGACCATGGGGTTCCTACAGTATAGTCCTTCAAGAACCTGACTAATTTGTTACAAATTATGCCAAAGGAAGAAGTGTAAACAAGGAATAGTTTACAAAGTACATATTTGAGTCTGGAGAAATTATGTATGCAATATACTCGGTAGTATTTCTATTAGCAAATGGAGGAAATATGCTTCTCGGTGCCCCAAAGATGGGAAAAATTATAATTAGATGTCATCACTGTCAATTTAATTAGGTTTTCAAAGAGGGGATCAGTCCACCTCACCTCTTGGAAGCAGACATCAGGTCATGCCACGGAACTTGGTCACGCCTAAACCTTTGATTGTGCCTGCTCCAACCAAGAAGGCCGATTTCAACTGCCTGGGCATTAAAAACAAAAGAAATTCCATCCTGAGACATGTGAGCAGTCTGATTTTTATTTAAAATTTTCAGAAAAAAAAAAGATTTGCTGAAAAACCTCTGAATGATTTCTAACACTTAGACTTCTGAATTTTTCATTTCAGAGATAAAAAATGAGTTCATAAATTTGGGTCCAGAAAGTGGAAAGTAATATTTGTTTGTTGATGAAGGTCCCTAAAATACCATGATGCTCAAGCCAAACTCTGTTACTTCTCTAGATCTGATGAACAAAATTTACCCTCGTGATGGAATACAATTAAACATTTTTAAAAAAATGAACATCCATGATGAGTGAGCCTTAATATTTATTGATGTGTAGTTCAAGAAAGGTACTCCTATTATCTAAATATACATCAAGAAATAGTTTATTTCAAATCAGTGCTTAATGGCAATGCAAATTAGAGAATTCGGGACTTTTTCTCAACAGGTCGAGATTCCATCTGGCATTTAAGACAACACTTAAATGGCTCTCAGTACTATTATGAAATTTTATCTACATCTGGAGAAATTTCTCTTTATCTTCAAGGATCAGTTAGTCACCTATTGTTTTAGTATTAAGAATCTCTATTTCATGCATTCAGACTGAAGTGTGTCATTGGCTTCTTTTGGTTCACTTAGTTCAGCAAGTGCACCTGAGCATCAGCTGTGCTTAAGGGGTCTGTGCTAGAAACAAGGGCTTTGAGTCTAGTCTTTCCTCTGTTCTGCACAGGAGATGATAGACCTGTGTTCACCCATAATGGATATGTAATGAAAAAAAAAACAACTCTGGGAGTGTAGGGGAAGGAACAAATATCTCTGCTTCTTTTTAAGCTGGGCTTAAAATAATGAATAAGGTTTTACCAACTCCTTTGCCCTTTTCTCTCACCATGCCTTACTCCTGTTCTTTCTCCTTGCAGTCAGATTTCACTTAATGAATGAATATAAGATTATGCCCTTCCCTGCTTACGTTCTCTCATAGCTTCCCATTGCACTTAGGATAAGATCCGGTGTCCTCTCCATGGCAAGCAAGGCCCTCCATGGTCTGGCTTTGGCCTTTCTAGCCTCATCTTACCTGGTTTCCTGCTGTGCCGCAGCCAGGCTAGTCTTTCACAGTCAAAGCCCAAAGCTGCAGCAGGCTGCTAGATCTCCTCTTACCACTGCATGGAAATCATTCCTCCGCCTCTTTTAATAGATTGTTCCCTCTCCTTATTCAGTTGGCAGAATAAATGCCACCTTCTCAGAGAGGCCTTCATGGACCTTGCTGTTTAAACACTCTAAAATACCAACCTGCTTTATTTTCTTTCTAGCGTCATCTGAAAATATTGTACTTTTTTTTTTTTAATGGTGAGTCCTGCCACAACTACCTCTATGCCCAGGGGATGTAACGTTTGAGAGAGAAGGAGCCCCATTTGTCACGTTTGCTATGTATTCCCACTTCTAGTAAAAGGCCCCATACACCCTAAAATCTCAGTAATCTTTACTGAATGAATAAATCATGATCACTACATTTTCAGATTCTTTTTCCATTTTAAATAATAGTGAAGAATCCGGTTGAGTTTTCCCTTTGTACAAATAAGTATACCGATTTATATTTCGGTGCACTTTTACCAACACAATGATCTGTTCTTAAAAGAAGGCCAAATCTAACATAATGAAAAAAAGATATAGGAAGTGTTCATGGTGTCTATTCCTCAGAGTCCTTGGCCAATGCTGTTGGCCTCTCGTGGCACTAAATTCACAAATGTAAGAAAAATTAAAAACAAATTACCTCCTCCTCTTCTTATGTTTTCAACAGTACCATTGTCTTTGAGTGTTCCCCAATGGAGGTACACAGGGTCAGTTTGCACATAACTAGCAAGGTTTTAACACTATTTCAGTTTTGTTGCAATCTTCCCTTTATGGGAAGGCTAACATTCCAATATTATTAAAAATGCAAACCAATAAGACATGAAATGGCTTGCTTATTGCTAACATTTATGCAAAACCACTTAAAATGTTAAAAAATATTAATCTCCTACCCTATGTAGCAATGAATGCTGCACAGATGATGACAATTGTTTTTTCCACTGGAAAATCACCAGCAATCCACATTCTCTTCTTCTGCTTAATTAACACAACTATATATATCCTTCAAAGTCACAGGAAACTGGTGTAATTGCTTTTGTAAATTTAACCGGTTTCCAATGAAGAACAGATTGCTAAATTAAATGCAAGTAATTTGAAGCTTAAAAAAAAATCAGGAATATAGACATTCTTGCCCCTGTATAGTATGAGGTGATACAAAGGTCAGGGAAAGAAAAGAAAGAGTAAGAATTCCTGGACTTGTCTTTGATTCTCTGTTGAGATATAAGGTACATTTTAAAGACAATTTGTCAAGCAGACATCATGTTATATAAAACAATTATACTTTATAATCAGCTGCGACATTGTTGTCAACATAGATGTGTGCTGAATTGATTTGGAATCAAAGTGTGTGTGTGTGTGTGTGTGTGTGTGTGTGTGTAAAATAGCCCTAGAGTTTCTGAAAAGCAGAAGAAAATAAGTATTGAAGAAACAAGGTGGAAAGTAATTTAAAAAATTTTTTACTTATTTATTTTTATCTAGGCAAGATAAAAGAGAGGACAAAGGGAAAGTGGGAAAGGAGAGAGGCAGAAAAACAGAGATCAGAGATGAGGAGATACACACATGCACATACACATACACTCCATCCTCATTATTTGTGGATTCTGTTTGTGAATTTGCCTACTTGCTACAATTTACTTGTAACCCCAAAATCAGTATTCTAGACATTTTCATGATCATTCTCAAACAGATACATAGGAAGAACAGTGAAAGATTTGAGTTGCTGGACACTCACACTCCCAGAAGAGGCTAAATTAGGTGATTTCTGTCTTCTTGTTTCAGCTGTCATGCTGAAAACAAGTGTCCTGTTTGTGGTATATTTAATGGTATATGTTTGCATTTTGGGGCTTTTTGTTGGTGCTTAACTATTTATAATGGTCCACAGGTATAGCACTGGAGTGCTGTCTAGTGTTCCTAAGGGCAAGAAGGTGGTGATGAGCCTCACAGAGAAAATATGAATATGAGGTAAGCTTCATTTAAGCATGAGTTATAAGCTGTAGGTTGAGTTCAATGCTAATGAATAAACAATCTGTGTTAAATCAGGTGTCTTTAAAGACTAACACACATAAAACAAGGTTACGTATTGATCTGTTGACAGAAATGTTGCAAGCAGAGGCTTGCAGGAACCTAGCCCTGTATATCTCTTAGGAGCAATGATTCAGTATTTGCTAATTCAGTTTTGCTGTGGCTTTATAAACATAACTACTGTGAAAAATAAGAATCAACTGTGAGTGTGTATGTGTGTATATATACAGTTGATTCTTATTCACAGTGGTTACATTTGTATATATAGAGAGAAACAGAGACAGAGAGGCGAAAAAAGAGAACAAAAGAGCTATCCAATGTCTTGGATCAAATGTGGATTGCTTATCTGGAGGCCAAATCAAAGTGTATAAATAAAAAGTAATAGGATTAGATGGACAGATAGGTGTTTAATTCAGAGTGGAAAAAGACTCTGAATTAATCACAGACTGTACAAAAAAGAGGGAACTTTCATTATGCAGAGAGGGGATGTGGGGATGGACATAGTGGTCAAAAGTAGGATTCCAAAGCCCAATTCAAATTCAGCTCTTACCCTCTTAACTTCTGGGCCTCATTTCGTTATCTGTAAGATGGGGATCATAAAATGGCTCATAGGCGTATAGTAAGAATTAAGTGAGATGAGAAATCAAAGATCATAAAAGTGTGTCATATATTAAAACATTCAATTAATTATGTAATTATGAGTAAGCGGACCCTAGGCTTACATTTACTTAGATTCTTGCTGGTGGAAACCAGTCCCCATGTCCTCTTATCCTCAGCTCAGTGTTTTTTCATGGCACCATTCTTGGGCTGTTGAGACACCGTTTGGGCTGACTTACCTCTAGATGCTGTCATGATGGTTGGCATGGAGAGGTTTGTGTTCCCAAGGTATGCTTTCATAGCATAGAATACAGACTTGAAGGAAAAATAGTGTAAGCAGTAGTTAAGAGGAAGAGGGATGTCTGCCTCAGTTTTCTCCAAAAGGAATATCATTTCCAAAGAAGAGAAGTAATTTTAATTAGCTTGTATGTTATGGAGCAAAGGAAAGAGATAGCTTTGGGGGTGGGGATTAGAGGAACCAATGTTGGTTGATTAGTGGTTTTTTGAAAGACACTAAGCCACATTTATATATTAATGGAAATTTGTCCATAGACACCAAAAGACTGATTAACTAACTTGATAAAGAAGACTATTGGGATAAAAAAAAAAAAAACAAAGTAGAGAAGTAAGAAATCATGCTGTTTTATTCATCCACTACACAATCACCTGTATTCATAAAATGGAATAGACTTTAATTCCCACCATGAACATAAAGCAAATCAGTGTAAAAAGGAATAGAGTTGCCTTTTATCTTTTTTTAATGAGAAAAGGAGAAAAAAAAAAAAAAAAACAAGCATTCCCAAGCCTCAGTTTCTTTATATACAAATGGGAATAATAATATCTATTCTATCAAATAATGTTAAAATCCCTAGAAAGAATCTGTGGTAGAACATCCCACCAACGCTAGAGACAGAGGTCTATCCAAAGTAAAATTAGCTAGAATTTAAGACAACTTATTTGATCTCAGTTTTCACCACTAAGGAAGCCTTAGAATGAGATAAAATTAGAATGCATCACCTTTCATATCATATCTACATGTACCTGCAGAGAAATTCTGTTCAAGATGTTATTAATAATAATAAAAGAATCTATTACTTCGTATGTCAGAGGGAAGAGTTCAGGACACAACTGCTATTTTAATGTATTTAGCCAATCCTTTTTATCAGCGTGAGTGACTGGTACAGAGCTGGTGAATGAAATCTACAGATTTTATAACTTTACAGTTCGGATTAGACCAGATAACATTGAAGAATACTTGAAAGAATGTTGCTTTTATTTTTTTTCCCTCTCTCTCTCAAAGGAATTCTGGCAAAGGTTCATATTGTCCTCTAGAAAAGCTTACCATTTAAGAAATATATATTTCTTTTTAAACCCATTCAGTTAGCTGTCCGCATTTGTATTAAATACAAACTGTTTCGTACAATTCTTTCTAGAAGCCAGTGACGTGCCTGTAATATACTTCTCCAAAATAGATTCATTGAAAAAAATGTGACTTATTTTATGTTCTAAATCAAATAATGGTACATTTTAGCCATTTCTATTGCCTTTAACATAGGTATATTTCCATGAATAGGATACATTTATTTGACTAAAATACTATTTGTTAGTGTTAATTTTAAAAAGTATTCCATCAAACAAAATAGCATTGTTGTTTTGTTGCTGTTTTTTAGTTTCATACAGACTGGGGCATATCATGAAAGGAGACAGAACTGTACCTCAGTAAGTTGTCCCAAGTGCATAGTATTTATTATATATTTGAAGGTTCCATTGTAGCTAATGAACTCTGAGCCATAAAAATTCACCTCACTGAGTCTCAAAAATATTACAAATAGGTAAGGAGATGCTAAATAAATCATCGGATTTACTAAATCTAAATGTTTATTTTTATCCATTTCTAGAGTAAGATGAAGGTATTTCTCACTGTCAGAGTGTAGGGTTAATGTATGAGAAGACCATTAAACTCCCATCATTTAAACATGCTAACTGCCTCATGTGTCTACATAATGTTTCAAAGCTATTTTTAAGCCATTTAAGCTTTTCAATTTACACTAAACATCCACCAAGAGATTTTCTATTATATTTAGTGCAATATTTTAAATGATTGGTGCAACTCGATTTTAAATAAATTCTAGAGTAAAAGTAATTTCTAAAGACATAACTTACATAATTTTCCTCAATGCATCGCTGGTTCTGAATAGTGGCTTTCAAGTCTAAATCATTAAAAATCTTTTAGACTCCCCAGGCAGCTACACTTTGTATAAATCTAGTGTAAATTTTAAGGAGTTAATTGGTGCTAAAAATGACAAAATAAGTTTGGTATACTTACGTGCTTCTGGTTGCCCCAAATACTTTAAAATAGCAAATATTTCACAAAAGGTTGTGTAAACAACAAGTAAAGCACTAGAAAATTCTCAAATAAGAATTAGAATTATTCCTATATCCTGATAAAATGTTTGATCCTCTAAGAATACGATTGGCTAGGATATTAGTATGCGAACTAGTGCATCCTTGGGACATGGGATTTTGTGACTGGGAGTTTGGGAATTTCACCTGGAAAGAGCAGATGACAATTGGGAATGATTGGCTGACTCAATGAAGACAGAAAGCTGAGGTAGAACACAAAGGCGCTATTGATGGCTTTTGTCTGTGGCAGACAGAAGCCTGAGGGAAGGGTGACTGCTCTCTCCTAGTGTCATGGATGTCACATGATAGAAAGTTTTATGTTTGTTTCTGACATTAGGCAAACAAAAACCTTTTGAATGTTGAATTAGGCTCTTGTTTTGAGCCTGCAAGCTGCTACTCATTCCTATTGATGAGTACTGATCTGATTGCAGCCTTTTTATTTTGATGGTGTTAACTGTGTGGGGAATGTGGGTAGAAGGCCTGAGACAGGACCACCGACCTTATCCCCCCAGAGTTCACATAGCTTTTGGAGTTTTCTTTTTTGGGGGGTGGGGGGAGGAAGGGGTTGTCTCAGGAGCTTACCAGTCTCTTTGCTTAAATGAACAATATGAGTTAGGCCTTCTGAAACCAGTTTAGCAAAAGACTCTTTTTTCTTTTCCCTCTGGAGAAGGATACAGCACTATCACCACGATGCAGCTTTGCTTGTCTGGGTCTGTGCAAATTGTGAGGGAAAGGGTGCTTTGAGGGAGCCTTCCTGTTCCTTTTGGTCCCTGTGATCTGTACTCACTTGAGGTTCTGAGGTTCAAAATTTGATGACTTGGCAGGAAAAGATAAATCTGTTTTTTAAAGACATGGTGAGGATTGTATTCTTGTTGAGGGAGTCATAGATTGAAAAAACGGAAGCCATTTTTAAAGCCCTTGATTATGGCAGACTTTTCAATATATATACTCACTTTGAATTCAAAGAATCCAGAGAAATGAGAATAATTTCTGCTTTCTGTGGCCAGACTTTGAAGTGGAGAAATGTGGAACTAAAAGCAAATAGCATAACCTGTTTTAATCAAAAGGAGTCTAGCAAGAAACAATCAATTAAAGAACAGTCTGATTCTCTGCGACATCAATGTATGAAAATCTGTTAGACGCCAGATTGTGTCTCAAGACACATATGATGAACTGAACAAAATGACCTGCTAATAGCTTTTACGGGTAATAAATGCATCATGTTATTGGTAATTCTGCAGATGGTAAATCAAGCTAATATCGAAGCTGAAACAAGCTACTTGTTAAATATAGTTCAAAATGATCTTCTCTGTTATTCAAAAACTGTATTGCACAGGAAAGAAAGATGATTACTCCTTATATGTATAAGCATCTCAAACGGATAAACATTTCCATTCTGCCATGGAGGCATTTAAAATTTTAAATCCTTTGGAGAGAGCATGCCTGAAATAAATTTAAGCTGAGAAACGCTATGTTTATTTAAATTATGAGCAGGAAGAAAAACGTAAAACCTGTGCTGAAATTGGAGTGTGACTTTATTGTGTACAATGCACATTAGATGATATTTTGAATCAGCATTTGGAATACTGAACTGGCAAATTTGAACATTTGAGCCCAATACATATTAACAAATGATGGGGAGTGGACATGCCATTCATGCTATAGACTCTTTTGAGTAGTCTCATTTAGCTTCAGTTTTGTTGTTGTTGTTTTTATAAGATCTCAGGTAGATAGCAACACAATTCTGGGAAAGATGGGGAGGTTAGGAAAAGAAGAGCCAGGACAATGGTCCAAGAAATCACCCCTATAGGGAATAAAAATAGGGGAAAAAATAGTATATCCATGTGACTGCCCATGATATACAAAGGGAAATTCAATCAAATGAAAGGAAAAGGTAACTTTACAGATGGAGAGGTCAGATATTTGAGTCCAAAAATGGGCTCTTTCTCTGTTTGAGCTGGTTGTTTTTAACCTTAAATCATTTTGTTTGCCTATCTATATGTCATGTAAATAAACTTGTTGATTTGTATTAACTGAGGATAAGATCAGTTCTAAGTGTGTATTTATTTTTAAAGAAAGGTAATCTCAGATATACATACAGAAAATCTCTAATAAGGTTTATTTTTAAATAAATGTAATTTTAGATGTATTAGTATATTTTTTCAGATATATTTATATGTTTTCATATATATACATATGCCTGTGTGTATATGCATAGACAGATGTATGTATACATATTAAAATTTTATGAATGCAAATTACATTACAATTCTAGGAAACAATAATAACTTTTCTTAAGTAAAAAAAATTTTTTTTTAAGGAGGTTATATGTGTCCAATGAAGTCATAATTCTAGTATTAGGTAGAATCAAGGATCTAAAATCTTTACAAATCAGATGAATTTTAGTTTTGGATTTATTTGTTACCTGGAACATCTTGAGAAAAATCAATGAGTGCCTTAAATTTCCAGCTTTTTAACAGTAACAAAATGTTAGCTATTTATTGGTTCTCTGTGATATGATTTTGAGGACAGTGACGGTGACGGCAATCCTATCTTTTAGTAATTAAAAAAAAAAGGGTAAAATATCACCTTGTTGATGGAACAGATGTTTGCAGTCCCTTAACATCCATTAATTCACTGCAGAATCAGAAATTTGTAATAAAACTAATTCTAGGCCAAATTATGAAGCTGGGGATTATTATGGTGAGCAGTCCTCTAAATTCCCCTAAGCAGTCCTTTTCAGAGATTCCTGAGGCCTTTCCTAGTTCCCCACTTCTGCCTTCCCCATCTATTCAGTTAACTCAATCACTATAATAAAGTCATGTATTAAGATAATATCTCTGCATTTTCTAGGATTTTTTAGTTTAAAGTTACAGAAAATAAAACTGAAAGTGGCCTAATCAACAAGGACACTTATTATTTCACATAACAAAATGTCCAAATGTAGGTCACCTCCAAGGTTCATGGTCATCTCAACCCTAGCAATCTAAGATCTGCCTTGTGCTGTTCACCAAAATAATTTTAATGCTAAAATCAAATTAAAAAATATATATTTATACATATTTCATACCTTGCCATACAATTAAGGAAATCACATGTTAATAAAATATGCAAGTATGTAATTCTTTCTCATTTTTCTTTGGTCTAAATGCTTCTATCAGGAAATATTCCAAGATAGAAGATGGGAAGCAGCAGATTTAACGTATGTTAATTGGTGACTTTATGATGCTAACTAGTAATTCTACCTATTTTCGCTGTGTTGAGACA
Source organism: Hippopotamus amphibius kiboko (assembly GCF_030028045.1). Taxonomy (NCBI): domain Eukaryota; kingdom Metazoa; phylum Chordata; class Mammalia; order Artiodactyla; family Hippopotamidae; genus Hippopotamus; species Hippopotamus amphibius. Next base: position 139,038,653 of record NC_080193.1, read on the forward strand.
GGGTAGAGATGTTGACAGAGTTGGGGAATTGTAGGATGGCAGCCAGCACCCAAACTGGAGGAGCTCTGACATTTTCCCCTACAAAATACATGCAGTAAAGGGTGTTTTGAAGGGGTAGTTCTGCAGTCAACTCTAACAAGAAAGAGAAAATCAGAAAGTGGTGAGAATGTGGTCATGGTATGGAGTTCTTATTTCTTAGCAAGATCAGGCACAAGTATCTGGAAATCTTGGTAAGAAAAATGCATTGAAAATGTCGTGCATTATATGTTGGACGTCTTACATGAGCAACCTACTTTCCTGGATCATGGGGCATAATTACATACTCTAGAGTATAAAATTCATATGGAATCAAAAAAGACCCCAAATAGCCAAAGCAATCTTGAGAAGGAAGAATACAGGTGTAGGCATCATACTTCCTGATTTCAAACCATACTACAAAGCTTTGGATAATCAAAACAGTATGATATTGGAATAAAAACAGACACACAGATCAATTGAACAGAAGAGAGAGCCCAGAAACAAACTCACACATATATCATCATTTAATTTTCAACAAAGGCACCAAGAACATAAAATGGGGAAAGGATAATCTCTTCAATAAATGGTGTTGGGAAAACTGAATATCCCCATGCAAAAGAACGAAACCAGATCCCTATCTTACACCATACATAAAAATCAAGTCAAAACAGATTAAAGACTTGGACAAGAGACCAAAAAACCCATAAAACTCCTAAGAAAAAACATTCGGAAAAAGCTCCTTGACATTAGTCTTAGCAGTGACTTTTTGAATCTGACACGAAAAGCAAAGGCAACAAAAGCAAAAATAAACAAGTGGTACTACATCAAATTAAAAAGCTTCTGTACAGCAAAGAAACCACTGACAAAATGAAAAGACAGCCTATGGAAAGAGAAAAAATATTTGCAAACCACAAATCTGATAAGGGGTTAATATTACAAATAATGCAAGGAATTCATACAACTCAATAGCAAAAAACAACTCAATTTAGAAGTAGGCAAAGCTCTTAAATTAGGCAGTTTTCTAAAGAATACATACAAATGGCCAACAGGGTTTTTGGCGACTTTGAATCGCAAGAGATCCTGGTCCAGCGGAGGACCTCAGATTTCATTGTCCTCCCAGCCGTTGTCCCCTCCCCCAAGCCCCTTAATGAAATGATTTGATCCGAAAAAAAAACAAAAAACAAATGGGCAACTGGTACATGAGAAGGTGCTCAACATCACTAACCATCAGGGAAATGCAAATAAAAGCTACAATGAGATATCACACCTCACACCTCTTAGGATGTCTATTATCAAAATGACAAGAGAAAACTGATCCCCTCGAGGGTATGGAGCAAAGGGAACCCTATGCACTGTTAGTGGAAATGTAAATTGGTGCAGCCACTATGGAAAACAGAATAGAGGTTCCTCAAGAAATTAAAAATAGAACTACCATATGATCCAGCAATCCCGCTTCTGGGTATATATCCAAAGGAAATAAAATAATTATCTTAAGAGATATCTTTATTCCCATGTTCACTGCAGCATTATTCACTATATCCAAGGTACTGAAAAAACCTAAGCTATTGACAGATGACTAGATAAAGAAAATGTGGTATTATAGGTGTGTGTATTATATATTTCTTTAGTAGAATATTATTCAGCTTTAAAAAAGGAGGAAATCCTGCTATTTGTAATAACACGGATGAATTCAACCTGCAGAATATCATGCTAAGTGAAATAAGCCAGACAAAGAAAGACAAATACTGTACTTCATTCTGTCACTTATATGGGGAATCTAAAAGAAAGAAAGAGAGCGAGAGAAAGAAAGAATGAAAGAGAAAGGAAGGGAGGGAGGGAGGAAGAAAGGAAGGAAGGAAGAAGCAAACTCATAGAAACAAAGAACGGAATAACTGTTGCCAGGGGCTGGGGACCATGGGGGGAATGCAGAGTAGTTGGTAAAAGATATAAACTCTCAGTTGTAAGAAGAATAATGTCTGAGAATCTAATGTATAACATGGTGATTATTGTTGATAGCACTGTATTGTATAATTGAAATTCCCTGAAAGAAGAATTTAAGTTTTCTCACCAAAAAAAAAGGATAGGTAAATATCCTATCCTGAGGTGATGGATATGTTAATTAAGTTTGTATGGGATTTCTTTTACAATGTATACATATATCAAATAATTACATTGCACACTTTGAATATATTGCAATTTTATTTGTCAATTTTACCTCAATAAAGCTAAAAAAAATACTCCACAGTAAACCAAACCCACAATATCCACTGAGCTCTCTTTACAAGCTCCGTCAATAAATGTAGATATCCAACTAGTTATTCTTCTGATTGATAAGATAATAGAAATGTTTATTTTTATTTGTGTTTCTGACAAACCAGTTAACTTAATTGGCTCTATCTGCCTGTGGATATTCACTACCCTAGCCAGCCACAAAAGAACAATTTTGCATGAATACATATTCTATGTTGAAAAATTACGTCATTTGCTAAAAATGCTTCTTTCAGTCATATCAAGAAAAGAAAATAAATGCATGGGAAGACATTAATAAACCTTTAAGACAACTTAATATGATGAATCCATTGATAAACCATTGGATCTTGTATAAAAGTGACAGATGGAGAAAAGTAAATATGATGAGGTGAACAAAGAAAGCTTTGGCATAGAGAATTTTTTCAGCAAGCTCTTATTTTAAGACTTTTGTAAAAACTTAGTGGCCTTGACCTGCATCAGTACTGTGGCTCTACTTTCCTATTCCTTTCTCAGGTCCACATAAAATCCATACTTTTTCTATTTACATTCCTAGTGCTGTGGCATGGAAAGGAATCTTCTCCGGGAGCCAAAGAACTGGTGTGGTTCACAGTAGACTTTGATTCTGCTTCCAGCTCCTTTTTTCATACTGGAGATCTCACTCCAACGCTGAATCAGATTTCTCATAAAAATTCAGCGAAGCTAAAATGTTTCAAACATTATAGCGCTATTGCTGTTTTTGGTAACAGTGCCAATAATTGTGCAGGTATTTAGTGTATTTAATGGCATCTCCTTATAATGCAGTTTGTTAAAAGTCGGAGTTCAACCTGAGACATGTCCATAGCTGTACTTTTTCCAATAGGATTTCATTAATGACAAACAGAAGGACCTCATTATACAACAGTCTCATTTCTAAGAGTAATTCACATCATGGAGTCTGAGGGCTACTGTAAGGGAGGCGCCATGTTATTAGTAAATCATTTATCACTGGGGTAAAAGAAATTACGAGGCATTTTACTAATCTTTCCAACATTCATGAGATATGTGTTATGAGTTATTAGCAATGAACAATGAATAAATGAGCTTTTGACAACAACATGAAAAACTTTCCAACTTTTGTCTCTTTCTTCTTAACATCTTGAGGTTTCGCTGTTACTGACTGATGTGGAGGTAACCTATTTACACTGAATCAAACTTGTTGACATTTAAGTGTTAAAAAAGAAAACACTATCTAAGCAGTAGAAAGAATATAGGAAGGACATTCACGGATATTTCCAGCTGTCAACAAGTCAGGTTTCTTACTAACTGTGAGCCCTTGAAGTATTATATTCTTTGGATAGGGTGAGAAATACTGTTACTTCAGGTTTTTTCTTTTTCTTTTTTTTGGTATCCATATACTTGTCTGTACTAATTAGCAAAATATCATAGTCTTTCCGCTTCTCCCATCTCTGATGTGTGATTCTCCTTTTAAACAATAGCAGAAAAGAATTTCTCAGACATTTGGCAGAAAAATGGAATAGATAGATCATTCACACAAAACCAAGGAAGGATACCACCATCCCATAAGGAAGAGTTTAATCAAAGATCTATTTTTAGTAAGTAGGTGAGTAGTAGCACAAAGTGTAAAATATTCTTAAATATAACAAAAATATAACAAAAATATAATCTTTTGGGAACAAAAGATTAAGCAGGAGCATCACATTCCTTTTTCCTTCTTGAGGAAAATGTAACTTCTCATGTGGACATTGAATGATGAAACCCTCCCTGATGCCTCAGTCGAACAGCCACCTTATGTAAGTGGCCACTCTGTTACTGGGATGAATGGGACTGTCTCTCTCCATCTCCTTGTTTCTCCTTTTCTAAGATGATTTAAAGGCAGAAAAGGCAAGATGTACAGAGGAGTTACCACATCCCTCTTTCTTCTAAGTATTAAGTGTACTGAGAAAGGGGTCCCTCCCCTCCCCATTTAATTATCATTCTGGGAAGGGATGTAATTTCTTGCTGAAAAGAAGATTATACGATGTAGTGATTAAACACATTGAGCTAACCAGCCCGATCTCTGGTCTGAGGTCCACCACTTCCTAATTGTATAACCTTGGCAAATCACTTGATTTTCTTGTTACCTCAGTTTTCACATCTATAAAATGAGGGTTATACAAGCACCTACTCTATGGTTGTTGTGGGGATTAAATGTATTAATATGTAAAGCACTGAGAACAATGTCTGCTGCATACTACGATTTTGCTTACTACTCCTGCTCTTCCTTACTTGTCCTGGTCTCACCCTTCTAATTGCTTCAAATAATTTTGCAAGGTGTCAACTTCCAAATTTTTGAAGAAGTTGATTGCTTGTGTGATTACGTGTCACCCTGGAAACATGAAAGAGAGAGAATGAAGACCAGAGATGTGCTATATTGCTCATGGAGGATGAGTGCTGTGAGGATGCTGTGATTGGAGGCCTCCTGAATCATGCCCGACGTGCCAAAGCTCTCTTTTACTCTCTATTGGTGTGTGAGTTACCTATGCAGATGCTACGGTGCATGGTGCAATAAATGTCTCCAAAACTTAGCAACTTAAAGCACCATTTTCTTTTTTAAAATTTTTCAGTTTCTGTGGGCCTAGTGTAGCTAGGTGCTTCTGGTTCAAGCTCCCTCATGAATCTGTAGTCTGCAGCAGGGCCTGTGGTCTCATCTGAAGGCATGACCATGGAGGGATCTACTTCTTAGCTCATTTACACAGTCAGCTACAGTTTCTCAAGGCAATCCTGTGGAAAGGCCTGTGTGTAAGTACGCAAGGCTTTCTGACAACCATGTTTATGTTATAGGTCAAAGTAAATAATCTCCAATTGAATATGAGGCTTTTTTGTTCTTCAGGCCATTCTGTGACTGAAGTTTGTCCTGTGATAATTCACACTGACTGACACTCACGAGAGAACTGGCTGGTTGATCGTCTCCATTCTTCCTCTCATCTTTCCTCCTCATCTGCTTCCTTCAAGCACCGAATTTATCTCATTGTGCACAGCAACCCAACTGTCTCCAGTGGCTGTTTCCCTTCTCACCATTGCATAACCCAATTCATTAATATGCTCTGTAAGATCAGAAGATCTTGTATTTAATAGAACTCTACTCCCCCTGGAAAACCATTATTGTTTTAAATAGCAATTATTTTTCTTTCTATTATGTTCAAATTTACTTCAGGTTTTTAAGTTCTTGCTAGTTTTTACCTTTGGGATTTCTGTGGTTCTAGAGTTGAGAAAGTTGGGTGGGAGCCGATTCCGTTTTTAATTGTAATAAAGAATTTTAATTAAGCTGCCTATCCCCTGCCTATTTATAATGCTGTGCAGCTGCAAACATAAGGTTTCTTAAGTTTTTATTTTTGCAAAATGTTCTTGTCAGTTTCATGTCTCCAAAACACTTGAAATGTGAACAACTGAGTTTATATCAGACACATGATTTTGAAGACAAGTAGGATGAACAAGGATTAGAGAGAATGTCCTGGTATTTTGTCATATTCTCTGCGCTCATTTAGTTATATATCTATAGGTACTCTCAGCCTTTTTTGTGCTTTTTATCCTAACCTTTGTCCTTTGTGGCTAAAGTTGTGATTTTTGTCAGCTTCTCTCCTTTAATATATTTATTGCTTTGTTAAGTTTAAAATATATATTGTCTCTTTCAGTACTGTAATTGCACACTGGAGATTGCAGTAAGAGAGTCTAACTCCATCTGCTCAAGATTTACCTAACTCCACCCTATACATGTTTTGAGGCAATATTTCTTTTTTTGAGAATTTTAAATTACAGTATTTATAGAAAGAAAAAGGCAAATAAAAATACTTTAAAACAACCATACACATAGAAGAAAAGAAGGATAAACAAAGCAAATGTATTATTTATGAGTAGAAAAGTTAGTATTAACATGTGAGATAGAAATAAAACAATTTATGAAAATTAGGCCTAATACCCCCAAGAAGAATGCTATAAACTTTCAGGTTCTTAACCATATTTTCACAACAAAACAAAGTTAACTATCCTATATATTTCAAATAACTTTAATCATTACACTGCTTTTATGAGTACTTTTCTGTGCATAGGGATTAATGTAAACTTTTATTTCCAGCTTTTCTATCTACACTACTTTTTAAATTTATAAAGTCAAATAGATTTTATAATTCTCACTTTTAAAAATAACAATAATGACCTAAATTCAACTTCCCTTGTTCACGTTGTACTTAATTCAAACACTAAAAATATTTTTAAATGCAAAAAGAAAACATAATAGCAAAGGGCAGGGTAATAAACTAAATTACCTGAGAGGAAAAAAAAGGAGGACGGGGCGAGCTACTCACATTCACACTAATCATCTGAAAATCAGGACAAAAGTGATGACCTGAGCTCTTTGCCAGAGTGCCTCCTTCAGAAAATGTGAACAACATTCCATTTTTAAAGTAACTTTTCCTTTTGACAGTCACTGAGTTGTACACTTAGACAGTAACCTTTAGATGCCATCAAGGAAATGTTGGGGATGTCCTAGGTTTAATCAGAAAAAAAGATCATTATTGACACCGTGCATTCTATTTCAATCCAAAACATGGAGTAAGATTTCCATTCAGTGAAGTTCTTTCTCTACTCGTTGATTCCCCCCCCCACCCCCCCCCAGCTTGAAACACCTCTCTCAATGCTCCTGGATAATTTCTGGCAACAGTGCTGGGAGGTTGCCTAGCAATAAGGTAATGTTTCTTGGGATGAGGCTTATGTCCCATTTTTGTATTCCCTACTCATGGCCACAGGAAAACGGAGAATAAATATGCTGACCTAGAAGAAAAACTGAGGTTAGCATCATAAAGTAACCTACCAAAACAGTGTGATGGGTATTTCCCAGGGCCAATGTCATGAGCTGATTAGATGCACACATATCAACTTAGAGAGATATTGACTGACGCCGGAATAGCTCACAGATTTGAAGCAAGAGGACCTTAGAGACTGGAATGGAGGATTGGCCACTGCCAGAATCCTCTCCTCAGTTGTCTCCTGTTCCTTCTGTTTCTGCTTCTCTCTGGGTGCTAGTGTAGTGGTCACTGGCCCCTCTGGGGTCACATCCTAATAGGTCTCTGAGAGAAAGAAGAAGCTTTTCCCCGCCGCTTCCAACATCACTGAAATTGGGAGGACACAGAATGATAATACAAGTAATAATAGTTTATTTCAGGCACTGCGCTAAGAACTTGACACTTTACAAAACTCCTAAGAGCTAGTTATCTTTATCGCCATTATTTTTTAACAAAAAAGGAAACGGGCTTAGAAAGGTCAGGAAACTTGCTCAAGGTCCAACAGTCAGGAGGTGGTTGTGCTGCCTTTCCCAATTAAGGTAGTGTGGCAAAAGGTACCCTCCCTCTCATAATTATTTCGTATACACTGTTACCTATTGGCCTGACTTGGGTCTCACGCCCATCAGTGAACCAACTGCTATGGCTCGGATGATGTTATCCCACTGGTTCAGCCTGGGTCTAGTGTCCAGACCTACAGTCAGGGGACTGAATTCTGTTACGGAAAGAACTGACCACCTCAAGACTTTCCTAAGACTCTGCCAGCGGTGAATAGGGGAGCTGACTAGGAACCTAGCTCTGCCAGAGCCCAGACTCTTCCCTTACCTATTCTATTTCATAATAATATTGTGTATTGCTATCTCATTCTACAGATGAGAAAATGAACATGTTGAAGTCAAAACATCTCCAAATTAATGTGACCAGAAATAGGGGGAAAGAAAATTTGATGGTATCTCTGTCTGTTCTTTGATCCAGTGTTTTGTCCCCCCAAATATTCAGCTCCATGGTAGTAGGTTATGGAGTGTTTTCATTATACTTATTTCTAAAGAGAGTTGATCCAAAACACCCTAGCACGTAGAGAGGCAGAAAAGTACAAGGTACCGTAGTAAAGTCAAATGTGTATTTAGTTTCTGTATTAGTTTGATAGAGTTGCTGTAACAAAGTACCATAAAGTGGGTGCCTTAAACAACAGAAATTTATTGTCTTATAGTTTTGGAGGCTACAAGTCTGAGCTTAAGAAATAAGCAGGGTTGGTTTCTTCTGAAGGCTGTGAGGGAGACTGTCCTATGCCTCTTTCCTAGCTCCTGGTGGTTTGATGGCCATCTTTGGCATTCTTTGGCTTGCAGGTGCGTTGCCCTGATCTCTGCCTTCATGTTCACGTGACGTTTCCTTTCTGTGGGCGTATCCTTGTGTGTGTGTATGTGTCCCAATTTCCCCCTTTATAAGCACACCAGTCACCAGTCTAATTGGTTGGGGAGGGTGGTCCATGTTATCCCAATATGACCTCAACTTAATCAACTACAACTACTACAGCCCTGTTTCTAGAAAGGTCACATTTTGAGGTACTGAGGGGCTCGGACGTCAACATATGAATTTTGGGCGGGGAACGCAGTTCAACCTGTAATAGTTTCTCTGGTAAGAAAGAAGCGAAAGGAAACATACATAGCTTTTCTACTAAGGAAGACTTTCATTGGCCTTTTTATTTAAGCTAAAGAGGGAAGTAGTGAGAAAACTAGTCTCAATGGACAGTCTGGAGGAAAGTTAGGAAAAGGGGGTGGGATGAGAGAAGAGAGGGGTAGTCAGTAAAGGGGATGGGAAGTAACAAAAGCATAACGAGGTGGCCAGGGCAGCCTTTGGAAAAGCTTTGAATCAACTTGTTGGTACTTTGTTCCGATCTAGAACGCCACTGAGATTGTAGAAAGTAGGTGGTATAGCCAAAGCAACAGGTGTTAGAAGTCAACTTTGGCCTCATTATTGAAGATTAATCATTGGAGGAGATGGTAAAAACACTAGGAGGGAGAGAAAAAGCCAGAGATCAAAGATTAGAATGCGGAGTCATTTTTGAATTCATCAAAAGGGTTAGCAACATTATGAATAATATCTTTGGAGCTACTTTTGTTCAACAAACCACTTCTGAATATTTAAAATGCAATTAGTGATTTGGTTTTTTGAGGTACATTTCCTGGAAACCAATTGGATCTAATATGCTCTGCCTAAAAACATCTTCTTTAGACTTTATAACTAATGATGATCATATAATGTAAACTGAAGCCTCATGACTCATGGGGTTCTTAAATGAGCTAATACATGCAACATGCTTAGAATAGAGCCTGGCACACAGCAATGATACATAAGTGTTTACTAGGACCATTAGGTGACTTTTAATCCCTCGTGGGACAAGGGAAATAGAACAAAGTGGTAAATGGACTAGAGTAGGTTTACTCGAGCTCTTGCCGCGTTAATGATTTTACTTTCAGATGCTTGTGAGTGTAACTGAGATAGTGAAGTGTTGGGAAAAAATTTCCATATTCATGTATAAAAAAATAAAAAGAAGCAGTCTTTATGCTCTCTTCATTCATTCACTCAACATACAATTGACCAATTAAATGCTTAGTATTTTTAGCCTTCTAAAACTCTTTAGTAACGAATTATTAAAAGTTATCAAAAAACAAAAAATCTAGTGGCATAAAACATTAGTTTGAAATGTTTCAGGAAATGAAAGATAATTTTAATTCATATTAGTTTTGAATAGATAATTATGTCAATTACCATGAGAAAGCATGTTAAGTAATTTTGTAATATCTAAGCTTAAGCCAATGCACTACTGTACTATAATGTATATTACATACAGGTATATGTGAATTCTTAGGGCTGTACTATAATCCATAAGGAGGTTGCAAATGAAGTATAAGGCACGTTTCCTGTTATTGCTATTAATCGCATTTAGCATTCTTGTGTAAAGATTTTACTGGAAGTTTTATACCAGCCTCAAGTACTCATTTGTATAATTTTAGTATAATTCTGTTTTTGTGTTTTTGTCCGTCTTAGGTGCTCAATGAATATTGTTAATATTGCTACGTTTGTTTTTTATATAGTTATAGACCCCTACAGTTTAACCATATAATATATATAAAGACATCTTGAAAAGGCTGTGTACCAAGGCATCCAACACTTACAAAGTCATACCCACAACAATTATTATTAAATCTATGTTACATTTCTCTGCCTCCTTATGCTTGATTGTATATGGCGGCCTTAATAAGTGTCCAAAACTAATTCTGAGATCCTGCGGTAGTTTTTCCACCTGGCTGTACGCTGGCATTACCTGAGATGCTTACATTTTTTCTGCAATGACCAAGGTCTGTCTCAGACCAAATTAAGTCAGAATCTCTGACAAACAGCCCGATGTGTCGGCATGCTTAGCAATTTTACAAGTGATCCTAATGGGTAACTAGGTTGAAAATCACATAAACAATGTCCTGTTTTTAAGAGTAAATATGTGTAATATGAAAGACTAGAGCATTCAAATATATGGCGACTTACGTGAGGGATACATTTTGGCAAAAATGTTTACTTTCCATACTTTAGACAAATATGGCCACGAAGCAGTGTTTCTTGGTGCAATGGGGAATGTAAGGAAGTCATAAAACTCATGAACTTACAATCAAGTCAAAGAAGAATATACCAACCAGACAAAAGGATAAATTCTTAGACCAATTTGCTTCTCTACTACCTCTCTCTCTTTCTCCTCTCTCTCCCTCTGTCTTTCTCTGTTTAACTCTGATGTTTGCTACCACAGCAAGAAAAACTCAACCTGACACTGTTCTTTTTGCTACTGCTAACCAGTATTAACATGGATATTACAAACTTACTTCTCTCCCACCGGAAGAAATTCAAGTGAGAACACATTAAAATAGTGTACATTAGTGAATCGCTTTTATTTTTTCATTGGAAACTTGCATACTTTTATATGTTTGAATATATGTCTTAAATGTCAGCTATAAAGTACTGTTTGGGTTTTTATTTATTTATTTGGCCTTATATTTTCTTTGCTTTAAATACAATTAACCACCAGTGCAACACAATGGACTTTGATTTTTTACTGGTGGCTTTTTAAAAAATATATCTTTTTGACAATATGTCTTTAAAAGCTTTTGGTTCAGGCGTTTAAAAAGTTAATACCTAGGCAAAAATTAAAGTAAACATTGCTTTGAAAATACTTTTAATTATCTATAAAATAGAGTGGACATGGCTTCATATATATATATATAAAATAGTTGTGGTTTGGGGATAATTTCTATGGAATATATGTATATTTCAACATTATTGTGAATGCTCTCAAGACTGAGGTATAGCAGGGACTACATGAACTCATAGAGTGAAAAAAGCAGGTGGAATCCCCTGCACATTTAAAAACTGTTTTCTTCCTTCCTTCCTCAGCATTGCTTTCTAAGTTAATGTGGACTACATGAGTTTATTAGAAAACGCCATAGTATTCTAATTTCCTTAATTGCATTATGTAAACACAGAAGCAAAGTGGACCGAAAACTAGCCACCATAATACTCTTACTGCAAAAAAATATAGAAGTGTGATCTCATTTTCCTTGCTTTCATAAGTTAGTACTTGAAGGTATCAACAAAATCCATGTCACTGAAGTATATACTTAGAGTGTTAAATGGCCCAGAAGACTTGTACTTAGTTAAAATTCTGGATGATAATTTTAGTCAATATATTTTTTTTCTAGCATCTTGAAAACAAAGCTTTTCTCGGCTGCCAAGGTCCATCTGCTTCTCAGTTCATTAACAGAAGCTGTTCCTAATAGCATAAAGCTAATAGGACCATGAAGTGGAAATGCAAACAGCCCCTGTAATTCTAACTTAGAACCACACCGTGCTCTCTGACTAGATAGGAAGAACTCTATTAAATATCTCTTTCAACCTCCAAAGGAGTAAGCAAATTTAATCTCCCTTAAGTTTAAAGCAGCTTTACTCCAAAAAAATGTGGCCTTCCACACTGATTTCTGGGAAAGGAAAACCCCTAAAATTCCTCTTGTAACTCTTTCAGAATGTTCGAAATTTAATAGTAGGCAAATCATTTACTTTCAAAAAATACAAACAGGCTTAAAATGCTGCTATTTCAGAACACTAACTTTTTGCCATAAATTAATAGATAGGTCCAGATTTTGGGAGGCGGAAGGGAGCCATGAATTTCTATTTCCCTACTTAATTGAATAAAAAAAATCTAGGGTAAAGCTCTAGTAAAAGACCTAGAGACTCTCTTTAGTACTTTTTGAGGCTTTTTCATTTTTCTTTCAAGTTCTGAAAACTTGGTATCCCTGAGACCTACCCTGAGAAACCTACCCTCCGTTTCTTTCATCAGAAGTCCCAACGACCTCCAAACATGTAAGGAAAAGGTAATATTGGCTCTCTCTTCTCAACTCTGGGAATAATATTATTTTTCTCCCCTTCATTTAGGCCAACCTGGCAGGGGCAGGTCCCAAACTTCATTGTTCAATCAATTTTGCATTTCTATGAGAAATCTTTTCTTTCTCTACCTATCCTTCCTTTCACTGCATTGAATTTATTTTCCTAAAATAATCCTTGGGAAGAGTGGAGATGGGAGTTGGTGAGAATGTGCAGAAGGAGGGATGTGCTGTGGAGAGAGTCTGAGCTTTGGAATCAAATTGTCCTGGGTTTGAATCCCTGCTCCTAAAACACTGTTTCACTAGGAGACTTTGAACAAATTACTTATCCTCTGAGAGTCTCAGTCTCTGGACAGTAAAAAAGAAGTAATGGTGATCTCATTGCTTCTCCCAGAGGAGGTAAGAGGGTAGCAGTGAGAGTAAAATCCTAGGCATCTGTCTTTTTCATTTCATCTTTAATGAACTGGAAGTCCTCTCCCCCAATGTCTCCCCTCACTTTACCTCAAAATTTACTTAAATCTGACCCCCACCAAGTCTTAGCCCAGGATTCTTTCAAACATTTTGATTTCTATAATTTATTCTTCCTCTTGGAGGGTATGCTCCAAGAATGAGCTCTTGAAATACTGTTCTCATTAGAGGAAATTTACTATAGGAAATTTCACAAAAGTGCACACATACATTTGCTAGTTTCAACTCGAGTAGAGATTTTAACAAGGTTTTCCAGAAGTATTATAAAAAACTGGTTGACTATGGTGTCTGAAGATTATTTGATTAGTGGTTATTTGATCGTTCCTTAATTACCATCTTCGATTTCTGTAACTATAAAACAGGGATTATAATAGTACCTAAAACAAAGTTGTTGCAAGACTAAAAAAAAAAAAATTATATGTAAAGTACTATAACAGTCTTTGGTGGGCTACCTTTTACTGTTTTTACTTAGTATAATTTAATATGAGGTAAAATAATTTGAGTCTAGAACCAGGTTTGATTGACAAGTTGGAAATTCTCTCTAGCATAAATGTACTCAGTTTAGTCAAAAATTCATCTTATCCATAGACTGTGTGTCTGTGTGTCTGGGTGGATTTCTGTCTGCTTACTACTCTACTTGACTATAGCCTTTAAATTGGAAGGAGGAACAAAGTCAACTTTTTTTTTTTTTTTTGGTATTAGAAACAAACAATTGGGGAATGAATTTTAAAAATAAGATTCCATTTTAAATAGTGCCAAACTACATAAAATACATTGGAATAACTCTAACAAAAGATGTGCACACCACTAGAAGGAAAACTTTAAATTACTGCAGCAAGAGGTTAAATAAGACCAAGGAATGCAGATATAAACCATTGTAATGGATCAGAACACTGAATATTTTTAAGATGGTGATTGATTCAACACAATCCCAATCAAAAATGAAAAAATTGACAAACGATTTTAAAAGTTCTATGGAAATGCAAATGATCCCAAGCAGTGAATAATGTTTAAAAGAAGAACGAGAATGGAGGACTAATACCACTTGATTTCAAGACTTTTAAAGCTACAATAATCAGGGTCTTTTCTGATTTGCTAACAGATGAGCATATAGATCAATGGAACTCAGTAAGTAATCTGAAAATAGATCTACACATATGTGGTTAATTGATTGTCAATAAAGTTGCCCAGGCAATTCCACAGGAAAAGAAAAGTCTTCTTTACAAATGGCTCTGGTAAGCTAGATATTCATGAGAAAAACAATCAACCTTTACCTCACACCATACACAAAAAAATTAATTTTATATGGGTTATAGACCTAAAAATAAAACCAAAACCCATAAATTCTTCCAGGAGAAAACACAAGAAAAGGACTTTGTGACCCTGGATTAAGCAAGGATTTCTTGTTTAGGGCACAAAAAAATGAAATAATTAAATTAAATTTTATCAATGTTAAAAAAAACCCTTTTTATTTCTCTACAAAGAAAACAGAAAAGGACACCAAAACTGGGAGAAAATTTGCAACAAAAAGATTAGAGAAAGGATTTGTATCCAGAATATACAAAATATGCTTACAACTCCATAAGACAAACAATCCAATAAAAAAATCAATGGGCAAGACTTTTGATTATAAATTTCACCAAAGAAGATATATGATGGGAATTAAGTACAGAGATGCTTATCAGTATTATTCATCAGTTAATGCAACTTAAAGCTGCAACCAAGGTACCCTTTCAAGAATATTAATAAAATAAAGACTGACCATGGCAAACGATAAAAATGTGGAAGAACAGAAATTTTGATACACTGCTTGTGGAAATGTAAAATAGTAAAACCATGCTGGAGAATACTTTGGCAGTTTTCTTTATATATTTCTTAAAATACTACCATATAGTTCAGTCGCTTCTTCCTAGATTTTTAAGTAAAGGATTAAAAACATATACCCATGCAAAAACTGGTACACAGATGTTCAAAATAGCTTTGTATATAATAGCCAAAAGCTGAAAATAAACCAAAAGTACAGGAATAGGTGAACGGTTTAACAGATAGTTGTATAACAATAGAATGGGATACTCTCACTAGTTAAAAGGAATAAAGTACAGATGCATGCAACACTGTGGATGAACCTGAAAAATCATTATGCTGGGTGAAAGAATCTAGACACAAAATGTACGTATAAACTAATCTAGAGTGATAGAAAACAGATTAGTGGTTGTTTGGAGACAGGTATAGAGAAGGATGGATTGAACAGGAAGCATAAGGAAACCTTGTGATGTTATGGAAACATTTTGATTGCAGTGGTAGTTTCATGGGTCAAACTTATTCAATTAAATACCTATAATATATGCTATTTATTGTATATAAATTATAATTTAACAAAGTTGCTAAAAAATTAAAAAGGAATTCTGAGAAGTTTAACCTCCATTTATATATTTCAATTTTTATGACTTATTAAAACTAATATTGTAATAGACCTGTTTAAAATGAGACTTCCAAGGCAAAATGTAAAGTGAGGTTTAATTATTTCCTATCCCTGAACATTGTGTATGCATGTGGTGGTGGTTGGGGGGGTGTCAGGGGGTGGGGGTGGGTGTTGAGGTAGGGATAGGGTAGAGTGAGGGGAAGAATCTGAAATATCTTGACAGATATAAACGGAGCTTCTAGTTGTAAAAGATTTTCTGTTTAATCCAGGAAAGTTCAAGGACACTGAGATAAATCCTGCACACAAAAGGGTGGAAGAGAGTGTGGGAGAGAGAAAAGGTCCCACAGGCACTCTTTTAAGAGAAGACAGTCTTAGGAAAAAAAGATTTTTTTTTAAATTCCTAAAATTTTGCTTTTCAATAAGACCCAAATGTTTTCCTTAAAGATTCCTTTAGCAAATAGTAAAATATATGGGAACAAACGAGACTTTTATGGACAGAGGATAAGCTTGAAGAAGCACTCTCATGGAATCTGAAAAATCATAGAATCTGACCCTGCCATCTGCCTGTCAAGAGAGTTCTCACTCATTACCTGTCTTGGTGTTTCCCACCCCAAATCTCCAGCTTGAGAAAATAATTTCTTCCCAGGTGCAGAATTATTGCAATAGTTCATCAACATCAACCTTCAGGTTTCTTTACACAAACCTTCTAGTACTGGACAGAGTTTACTTCTCCCCACAAGTTCTCTCTCTTGCTCTCTCTCTCTTTTTTTTTTTTCTTTTATGTTTGTTGACGTATAATTGACTTACAATATTATGTTAATTTCAGGCATACAGCACAGTGATTCAGTATTTTTGCAAATTATACTCCATTATAGGTTATTACCAGATAATGAGTGTAATTCCCTGTGCTATACAATGTATCCTGTTGCTTATCTATTTTTTTATATAGTAGTTTGTATCTATTCAAACCCACAGGTTTTCACTAGTCTATGTGCTGTCAAGATCCATACTGAGTGGCTTGAAACATCTTTCCTCATTTTTACTACCTATGTTATTTCTACCTGACTAAAGTCCACTTCTTTTTCAAACCTCAAGTCTACCCACTTTCTTGAGCCCCCTTCTCCCATAGAACACACATTTCTGTAGTAGCCTTTGCCCATGCTGGTCTGTTCATATTTACAGCATATTGCTTTGAATGATCAATTATTTTAATTTCCCTGGTTGGAATGTAATCTCCTTGAGAACAGAAAGCATGTCAAATAATAATCTGGATCCTTCCTAGGATCTGGCCTAATTCCAACACGTAGTATGCACTTAGTAAATATTCACCGATTAATGTATTATAGGCCATAACAGAGGAAGTAAGAGAGCTGTACGTGAGTGAACTTTCAGAAATAGTAATAACACTTCTGTATATTTGTAGAGTGTGGCAGTTGAGTGAATGAGTTTTGGGGTCACACAAGCATGGGTTTAGTTCAAATCCCAACTCTGCCCTTAACTGGGCCAAAGCACGTAAACTCTGAATTTCAATTTCTTCATCTCTAAAACAGGAATAATAATAGTGTCTTCATAAAAGTATTGTACAACTCAAAAGAAATGTTTCTTAAAGTCATCAAAATGAAACCTGTCTAAAATTTTCAGTTACTGCAGCTTCGTATAGCCTTTAATGTTTAAGCATGGCTTTAGAGTACATTCCTTAATACAACCAGTGGGCCTCTATAATATATAGGGAATCAATAATCTCTACTTTATTGATTAACAGACATTATAATTTGTCTAATGTCAAACCCTTTGTAAGTGGAAAAGAGAAGACTGAAACTCAAATTTCCTGACTCGACCTATCCTAAATTATCTATTAATAAAGAGGCATTGCGGTAGGAAGCAGGAGTTGGTAATAAGTCATAACAAATTTGTGATTACCAGTGCATTTAAATTAATGAAGATGAAAAAATAAACCCTTGCATTTGATGCTGTGACCTAATACATTCTAATTCATTAAACTAATTTTAGCCATAATGTAGAAGTATCAAACTAAAAAAAAAAAAAAAAAAATTAGGTGTCCAGTCAGAAACAAATGAAAGACAAAGAAAAGTGTGGTTGACTTCCCAACATCCATTTCATTGATTTCATCCCACATTTTCATGTCATGTAATCAGTACTTGTCTATGATTGATTCAGAAATGAGCATGTGATCCAGTGACATGATGCAAACAGAAGTTGGCTAGTGAGGCTTCTGGGAAATTTTGTTTTTCTCCTAGGGATGCAGAAAAGGAAATAATCTCTGTCTCTTCTTTTTCTGTCTAGATGTGCCTCTTAGAATTGCTGTAGCCATCTTACCATTAATAAGAAGAAGCTGATACTTTCAAAAAATGGAAAAGCAGAGAGATGATAACGTCTTTGGGCATATCACTTCACTTTCTTGGAAACCACTGGGTTTCTAGTAAAGTGAAAATATTCAAGTCCATACTGTGTAAGCCAATTTTAATTGGGGTTTCTACCCCCTTGCAGTTGAGAGAATTTTAAATATTGCACGGAATCTCAGAAAACTTTGGGAGATGAGAACAGGAGAGGAGAGTGTTGTTTCTATATTGGAGATTGAAAAAATATCACAAAGTTTGGACCTAATAACAGCTTTTAATCCAAAGATCCATTTATCCTTGCAGACTATATTTTGTTGCATCTCTAAATGTGACGAGGATCTCAAGCTTGCTTGTCAATGTGCATGACATTTTCAAGGAGAGGAAATAAAGTGATTGCCTGAGCCAATGGGCTTTTTGGAGCTATCTTGAACTGATGGACCCCCTTTCACTAGGTGAAAATAAAATATATGGGTGGAAGCAGGGAGAGGGATTTCAAAAGGAACCGGTTTGCAAGGCAGAAATAGAGACACAGATGTAGAGAACAAACATATGGACACCACGTGGGGGAAGGGGTGGGTAGGATGAATTGGGAGATTGGGATTAACATGTATACACTAATATGTATAAAATAGATAGCTAATGAGAACCCACCGTACGGCACAGGGAACTCCACTTCACTGTATAGTAAAAACTAACACAACATTGTAAAACACCTGCATGCCAGTAAAAACAGAAGAAAAAAAAAGATTAAAAAAATGCTTTGAGAAAACATCAAATGTAGTCTCATTTGATGTAATAAACTGTGGGTAGGCACTTGATTAGATGAGAGTAAGACCTGAAACTTCATCAAAGACAAATTCCTAG
Source organism: Hippopotamus amphibius kiboko (assembly GCF_030028045.1). NCBI lineage: Eukaryota > Metazoa > Chordata > Mammalia > Artiodactyla > Hippopotamidae > Hippopotamus > Hippopotamus amphibius. Next base: position 139,057,272 of record NC_080193.1, read on the forward strand.
AGGAATTTGTGTCCTGTCAGTTGGGAAGACTTGCCACAGTGGGATTTTTTAGCTAATGGTTTGATTTTGCCTAAATCACATACTCTCTTTGTTTCATTTCTCTCTGGCCACGAATCAAGGGTACTAATTCCTATCCTGGATATCTCCGAGTGATAGTGTAGTAATAATAATGACAAAACATATTCTCCTAGCACTCAGAAATGACTTGCCCACAGTCAGCACCTGACAGATGTTTGTAAAGTGGTGGAACGTAGTTTGGATTTAGAGTCTAGATAAAAAGAGTCTAAACAAAACAACTAGATCACTGATCTGCAAATCTACATGAAAAAGGTGTTTTACTTTGCCTGACACCAGTTATGGTTTCAGGTGCCTGGTAAACAATTCATTGGTCTGATTTCTGAAAAATATCAGAATATAATTGTCATAAATTTGTGATATTTTAAGGCTTATAATGGATATATTGTAAGTATTTCTTGTAATACAAGATTTCATTTTTTGTTAGTGTCTCATATAAAGTTATATTATTTTTTAAAGAAATATATAGACTAACTTCACTCCATTGCTAGCAGGTAGAGTCTTTCAAGTTAGAGGCTTTTGTGAAGTTGATCACTTCATGTTTTAGGATGAGGTTGTAAAGCTTATCAGATGCCCAGCATGAACGGACAGCTTCACACAGTCCAGTGTGAGGCAACATGGCTGGGCTATTTCTTTAGGAACACTCTCAACTCTTTGTATCAATAAATATTTCCTTTTGGGCTTGTCATTTTCTCCACAAAGAAATTTTGCAAGCTCCCGCCCATGATTCATGAGCTTGAATGTCAGTGTGCTTGGAGTCAAATAACAGAAGAGAATTGGGGATTTCCCTCTTCAGGGAACAACTTTTGGTGATACTCCTGAAATCATTCTTGATCCCCAGAGTCTCTTGGAGTCTTTTTCCAGAGAGTAAAGAACCAGGTAGTCAATAACTATTTACACAACTTTTCAAATAATTTTCCCATCTCAGTCCCAAATGCTTCCTATTTCCAGAAGTTCTGTTATTCAGGTGTTCCTTAGTATTTCTGGGGTTCTCTGATAGAGATTAACATGCATTTGAGATGCTTCAATCAATATAACAAATTTATTCCACAAACATGTATTATCATGTGCCAGGTAGGGATTAGGCACTTGGGATATAATAGTAAACAAAACAAAACTCTCTCTTCTCAAAGAGTTTACAGAATGTAAGAAACAGTCAATAAACAAGACACGTACTAACTAAATAAATTATTTAATATTCTAGGGACTAGTGAGTGGCATGGAAAAAAATTAGAATAGGGTAAGGGGATGCAGGGGTGCCAGGAGATGAAAAACAGGTAGCAGTTTTTAAGAGGGTAGTCATATTTAGTGAGAGTGTGAATTTTGATTAAGATTTGATAGAAGCAAAAAAATTATCTAAGATAATACCTGGGGCAAGGGTGTTGCTGGTTGAGGGAAATTTAAGTGCCTAAGTGCTGGGGTAAGAACCCATTTATGTGTTTGATGAACAGCAAAAAGGCCAGTGTGGCTAGAGGGGAAGGAATGAAGAGAAGACTGTGGGGGTGATGAGGAAGGCAGGAAGGTGGCGGTGCTGGGAGCTGGAGGCACGCTCTGCTTACTGCCTAAACATTGTGTAAACACTTGCTCTTTACTCCGAAGGAAAGAGCACGCCCATACCGGGTGTTAATCACAGAAATGACATGATCTGATTCATATTTTAGGGATATCACTGATGCTGTGTTGAGACTAGATTGAAAGCGGGCCACGGTAGAAGTAGAATACTTAGTTAAGAATTACTTCATTAATTCAGGCATGAAATACTTGTAGGTATGACTTGTTTCCTGGGGCTGCCATAACACATTACCACAAAGTAGGTGGCTTAAACAACAAAAATGTATTCTCTCACGGTCTGGAGACTGGAAGTCTGAAATAAGGGTGTCATGTCAGCAGGGATATGCTCCCTCTGAGGGCATTAGAGAAAAATTCTTTCTTGCCTCTTCCAGCTTCCAGCAGGCCTCGTTTGCCGGTAGTCCTTGGCATTCCTTGTTTTGAGGCACCACAATTTCAATCCCTGCCTTTGTCTTTACTTCGTCATCCTCCCTCTGTGAGTGTCTGTATCTCCAAATCTTTATTCCTTAAAAAGACACTAGTCATTGGATTCACGCTAATCCAATATGACCTCATTTTAACTTTATCGCATCTACAAAGACCCTATTTCCAAATAAGGTCACATTTATAGGTACCAGAGTTTAGGGCTTCAATGTATCTTTTTGGGAGCATAATTTAACCCACGACAGTGGATAGTACTAATAAAGATGGTGGGAAGTGATGAGATTCTGGGTGTATTTTGAAGGTAGAGCCAGAAGAATTGCCTGAGGACGTGGATGTTGGATATTAAAGAGAAAGGCACCAAGCTTGACTGACACGTGAAGTTTTCATCTTCCCTTGTCTGCTAATTCAGTTACCACTCACGCATCTGTTTTTTAGCTTTCTAAATTTTGTTGCTGTTGGCTCTTTTTCAGTATTTTCTTTCAGGGGTTTATAACTTCAAAAAAAAAAATCACTAGTTAGACATTTTCGTGGGGTTTGGAAAGGAATTGTAGGAATCATGTATGTGTATAGTCTGTAATGTTTATCTAGAAGTTCTCTCCAGGGGTAAATGTAAATTTTGTGGAGGCTGAAGCTTAGACATTTTCAGGGCCCACTTTAAGAAAAATAAATAAATACAAAATTGTATACCATAACAGTGTTGCCCTTAAACCAGGACAAGAGAATCCCTCCTCTGGACACACACACACGTAAACACACAAGCATACACAGAGTTTATGAAAGAACTTGGTATCTGACTGTCAGCACTATTAACACAGAACCACCTGTAAACTCAAGCACATGTGCCCTCATGACTGATGCCTTTCAGATCTCAGGAAGGTCTTTTCCACATCTCATCTTCTATGTCCTCAAAAAAAAAATTTACCATGTCTGAACTGTGAAGATTTGAGGGTTTTGCTGATGTCAATATCTGAGAAAAACATTGGTTTGGAGTTCGAAAAGGATTTGAACAGCGGAAATACTTGTGTGAGAGAAATATTGAGTATCTTAGTCAGTTCCTCTCTCTGAGTAAGCATGACTGCAAGAGAGTCTGACTTCTTAAAGTATCATCTTCCAGTAGTGTCAAGAATTCATTCATTCATTCATTCATTCATTCATTCACTTATGCTCCTATTCATGTTCTAACTATGATTGCAGAGGTACTCATAAAATCAAATTTGTGTATATATGTAGCTCTAGTTGTAAGCACTTGAAGTTAAGATTCTTCCCCTCATTATATGAGTCTAGATATTGCCTTAAAAGATGGTGAAATTACAATGTAAGTAGCAGCTATTCATATGATAAAATTAAAATGTTTGTAATATTTTCTTCAATGATAATAACATATCATATATAACTCCTTGTAATGTTTGAACATAATATTCAAAACTCTGGGGTCAATTCTGAATCTAAGTATTGCTTTAAGAAGTCCACTGACAATTCCAGTTGCTACCGCCTCAACAAAGCAAAGTTTCTCCAAAATGAATTTAATAAAAAAATTATAAATATTTAAAAAAGTTGAAAATGTGGCATCACTATCAGTAAAATAAAATTTATCTAAAAGTCCTGATTATTATATATAGTGCTTTTGATAAAAGTAAAAGAAGGCAATAAATATCCTTTTTTAATACATCTTTGTTGGCGCATAATTGCTTTACAGTGTTGTGTTAGTTTCTGCTGTTCAACAAAGTGAATCAGCTATATGCATGCACATATCCCCTTATCTCTTCTCTCTTGAGCCTCCCTCCCACTCTCCCTATCCCACCCCTCTAGGTCAGGTTGTCACAAAGGACTGAGCTTATCTCCCTGTGTATACAACAGCTTCCCACTAGGTACATACTTTACATTTGGTAGTGTATATATGTCAGTGTTACTCTCTCACTATGTTTCAGCCTCCCTATCCCCCACCCCCGTGTTCTCTAGTCCATTCTCTACGTCTGCGTCTTTATTCCTGCTCTGACATTATGTTCATCAGTACCATTTTTCTAGATTCCATATATATGCATTAGTATATAGTGTTTGTTTTTCTCTTTCTGACTTACTTCACACTGTATGACAGTCTCTAGGTCCATCCACCTCACTACAAATAACTTAATTTGATTCCTTTCTATGGATGAGAAATATTCCATTGTATGTATGTGCCACATCTTCTTTATCCATTCATCTGTTGATGGGCATTTAGGTTGCTTCCATGTCCTGGCTATTGTAAATAGTGCTGCAATAAACATTGTGGTACATGTTTCTTTTTGAATTATGGTTTTTTCAGGGTATATGCCCAGGAGTGGGATTGCTGGGTAGTTCTATTTTTCGTTTTTTAAGGAATCTCCATACTGTTTTCCATAGTGGCTGTATCAATTTACATTTCCACCAACAGTGCAGGAGGGTTCTCTTTTCTTCACAGCCTCTACAGCATTTATTGTTCCTAGATTTTTTGATGATGGCCATTCTAACCGGTGTGAGGTGATACTTCATTGTGGTTTTGATTTGCATTTCTCAAATGATTAGTGATGTTGAGCATGTTTTCATGTGTTTGTTAGCCATCTGTATGTCTTCTTTGGAGATATGTCCATTTACGTCTTCTTCCCATTTTTGGATGTGCTTTTTTTTTTTTTGATATTGAGCTACATGAGCTTCTTGTATATTTTGGAGATTAATCCTTTGTTGGTTACTTTGTTTGCACATATTTTCTCCTATTCTGAGGCTTGTCTTTTCATCTTGTTTGTGGTTTCCTTTGCTGTGCAAAAACTTTTGTTTCATTAGGTCCCATTTGTTTATTTTTGTTTTTATTTCCATTACTGTAGGAGGTGTGTCAAAAAGGATATTGCCGTCATTTATGTCATAGAGTGTTCTGCCTATGTTTTCCTCTAAGGGTTTTTATCATGTCTGGCCTTAAATTTAGGTCTTTAATCCATGTTGAGTTTATTTTCATGTATGGTGTTAGGGAGTGTTCTAATTTCATTCTTTTACATGTAGCTGTCCAATTTTCCCAGCACCACTTATTGAAGAGGCTGTCTTTTCTCCATTGTATATCCTTGCTTGGGTTTATCTTTGGGCTTTCTATCCTGTTCCTATATTTCTGTTTTTTGTGCTGGTACCATACTGTCTTGATTACTGTAGCTTTGTAGTATAGTCTGAAGTTAGGGCTCCTGATTCCTCCATCTCCACTTTTCCTTCTCAAGATTAAGGCAATAAATATCTTTAATCCATGAATTGTATACATCTTCATGTTATTATTACTCCCAAATTATCATTCCATTAATAGAATACCCAGCTATGCGCAATAATTTTCAGTTATCTTTGAAAGTTGATCAACTTCTGGTCACCCAAGAACAATATTTTTTTAACATTTTTTCCTAATTTATCATTATGGAGGCAGAGTTGTCAAGATTGGAGAATGTATTTTATTTATAGTTGTTAGCATATTGAAAACTTAGATAACTAGAATGTGATATAGGTACACTTTTGTTGTACTCTTCCCTAAGTCCCATGAATGTTAGGAGTGATGGACCTGTTCAAATGTAAAAATTTACTTAAAATGAGAAGGAAAAATCAGGACAATTTACAAATAAAAATAAAAATAAAAAAAAGGTCAAATACACCATTTCCACAATTCCAGAAAAATAATCACAATTTCCTTTTTTATACTAATTTATTGACTGATATACCTATATTTTTTCCTTTAGTTTTCAAATAAATACTCTTTGCCTCTTCATTTGACAAAAAAATCTTTTATATTTTAATAGACTATTAATGTAGTTCAGTATTTGTTATAGCATGACAATTCAAAATTTTTCCATAATATTAATGGTTTAGAGAATTTTTTCGTCTTCACAAATCATTATTGGTAATGTCCTGGAAATATTAAGTTGTTATGAAATTTGGGAAAACATCTATCATGTTTTCTTCATATGTGAATTGTTGGCAAACACTCTCTCTGTTGTCAGTGCTATAGTTTGTGTCCTATAAACATGGGAATTCTGATAAATTCTACTTTGTGTGATTCCCATCAAAAGAAGCTGGGGGGACTTCCCTGGTGGTCCAGTGGTTACAACTCCATGCTCCCAATGCAGGGGTCCCAGGTTCAATCCCTGGTCCAGGAAATAAGGTCCTGCATACCACATGGCGCTGCAAAAAAAAAAAAAAAAAAAAAAGTTGTTTCGAGGTTGTTTAGAACCCAGTATGGTTCATCATGAAGTCTGTTCCTGACAGGAAATAACTTTTATATTTATTGGGTGTTGATGAGACTCTTACTCTTCGCTGACAAATTTACAAGTCTTATGATTATACCAGTTTTCCACTAGGACATTTTCCTGTCCTGATACTAAACCACTGGTGTTGGGTTTGCTGTCACAATGCTAGGTGGGCTGGCACAGTGGACCATAGGAGGACGCCTGGGACCTGGGACTACTTTAACCACCAACTTTGCCACAGACATGCCTGAGAATTTTATAAATACATTCCAGTAAGCTCAAGCTAAGTGTATCTCCAAGTCAAACTCGTTTATCCCAGGCCCCTCAAACGCCCATGGCTTTCCCAGTGCCACCAGACTGGGAGAGTGGAGAGAAACACGACTCTAAACAATTGTAGTTATGTGCCTTAGTTTTGCAAGTTTAAAGAAAATATGTGACCATATAAATGCAGTGCTAGGCTCCTCTCTCTAGGTCTTGGCAGGCACCTGTGCAAAGGAAGAGCTCTGAAGTTTAAGCTTCAGTAGCTTCACAGATTCCTCTCTGCTTCCTGTATAAAACTGCCTTGCTGTCGCCATGGATTGGTCTGAAAGTTGGCTGACCAACATCTTGGCGGTGGAGGAGGGGATGTGTTTCAACTTCTGATGTTTTCAGTCGCTTTATAATGGATAGTGAATACAGTGTAGTCTGAATAGACTTCAGCTTTCTTTGCAAAATTCAGCCATAGGGCTTTTATAGTAAAAATAAAATCAGTTAGTAGATAACCAACTTTTGTTTCTCAGAAGCTAAAAAAAGCAAGTTTAGAATTGAGCCGCACATGCGGCAGCACACAGCGTAGAAGAATGAACAGAAATGAAAGCACAACCTGGAAGAATAACTTCAAAACAATGCAGCAGGATGAGAGCCCTGCTGCTACCGTTTATGATTCCCTCCAAGCCCGGTGCTCACATCCATCCGTGTGAGGCCGCGGCACACTCCTAGGCAACGCGTGGGTCAGGGGGCGCAGGCTCCGGGTTCTCACACAGTAACATGAAGGAAATCAGTTTCAATCCTCCAAGGATGATACACGGCAACTGAAGGTCACGAAACACCATCAGTTCTCTTGAGACCCTTGAGACTTGAGAGGAGACTTCCAAAAATTACCACACACCAAATTTTGCTCCTTTAGATGAAAGCATATACTGTAATTTACATTTATACCCATTTTTACCTATGTGGGTGGGAGGAAGAGGGAGAGGCATGTACAAATATGGATAACTCTCAGAACAGTCTGGTTCAAAAACGTCTGCTGCCACAGTACATCCGGGAGTTGTAATCACACCAATAAAAAGACTGCTGTACTCACCCATGAAAGGAAAAGTGACTTGCATTTTTGGTGGGAGGGGAGGAAATCCATTTACTTTACCATTGGTTGTAGGCACTTTGTTTTGAATAATGCCTGTGCAAATTAAGTATTTTAGTCGGGTTTAGACGATCAGTGAAGGAGTAGTAAAGTTAGAAGCATAAAACTTATGTGTGTCTCAAAGCAACCTCCTCCTCCTTTGCTTGTTATGTGGCCTAGCTTAATTCATTTAATTCCTGTGACCCTCAATTTTCTCATCTCTAAAAGGGGATAATAATGTCCAGCTTACTGATATTAAAGGATTGTTATGAAGATCAAATAAGGAAACTGTTTGTAGAAATGCTTTTTAGAAGGAACTATTACAAACATAATAACATTAGAACATTTTTTGAACATCTGAAACTAATGCCTTGAAGAGATAGGTTTTGGGATTGAGGTGGGGGTGATGTACAAAAAATAGAGAAGTGAAGGGACTTATTGAGAAGAAAGTTAGCCTAGACTGGGTGGTAGAAAGTGTGAGGGCATCAGAGACCCTGGGGCAGTTTTGAGTAAGAGTGGGAGAGCCAAAGACAGTGAGGTGGGAGGATCGCGAAAGGGGACTTTTTCTACTTTGAGGAGCAAGTGTACAAATTCTAGGTGGAAAACATTCAAGGATGTTATATGCTGAAAAACACAATGGACACAGCATAACATTGTATAGAGATTCCCTTACAAGTTAAGCATAATCAGAAGACACGCTGACTTTTTTAAGTTGCTATCTCTTCAGTGTTGCATAACACAAACTAGCAAATCATCATCCCCCCAAAATTATTTACTAAGAACTCATTTATCCACAGTGCTAGTGGGTGAAATCTAATGGACTGGGAAACCTGTTTCAAGTTTCTGTATACGTTCAGCTCTTTATATGCTACAGGAAATGGAAGGCATTTATTATGTGATTTGTAGACACAATAACGTCAGTGCTCAAACTCTGCCTAGTTGCTTCACCCTAAACTCAGCACTTTGGCAATTCAGTTTAAAAAACAAACAAACAAGAACAAAAAAATCTAGTTTGACTATGATGGAGAATATTCACAAGGGTTCTAGTGAAACCAAATTTAGACTGCAAACTTTGAGAATATTCTGCTCTTCTTAAAATGGCTAATACACTCACATATTGAAGAGAAGGATGTTGATCACACTGATTTTGAGACTCCTATTATGAGAGACTTTAACTGGCTGAAAGCAAATGATGTGAATCCTGAACAGGAGAGTATTTTGTTCTGGACCTCTGGTCCAAAACATGCCAGATTAAGGTCTTTCACTACTCTTGCTTTACTAAGGCCAGGCTGTTTGGTGACATCACATTGTGAAGAAGGCACTTCTTTCCTGCACCACAAGTTCATGCTTGGGAATCTCAGTTTCACAAATGAAGTAGCACATGAGAACTTGGCTCTGCTAGGGTATGTTGTCCTACCTAAGCTCACGTGGACCTGGCAGGTCACCTGCAGTGATGGATAGTGGCCAGTGAGGGCAGTGAAGAGCAGCATCCCAGGAGCAAGTGGACCACAAGGATTTCTGGCTGAGACAATTCTCACCTAAGAGGGGCAAAATAACAGCAGAAAATTAGGAGAATTACATGTGTCAAGCAGAGAGGAGAGCACCGAGAGATACAGAAGAGAGAAGGAATGTGAATAAGAGCCTGTAGTCACATAAAAGAAATGCCAGATAGAGTTTGGAAGTTAAATGTGAACAATCTGATGGACAAGAACTCAAGTAGGAATCAAAATCTGAGACTGCTCATGGAGGTGTGGAGTGAGGAGCAAGATGTGGCCCAGTGTGACCAGCAGACAATCCTTTCTGCTGGATTCCCAGCTTTTTCAAAACTCAAGTGTCAGTTTTTGTATTTGGAGATTACTTAAATCCCTGTTTTTTTTAAGATTTATTATTTTATACTTGTCCACAGCATTAATAAAAAACCTGGCTAATAAAGACAGTGAATAATAATTATAGCTGATACATGGAGTTTTATTGTGTGCCAGGCAACATTCTAAGTATTTTCAATGCATCATGTTAAGAGATAAAGGCAATTATGTGTTTAGAGTTATTCTTTGTTGCTATTATTACTTAGGCTAAGTTTTGAAAGCTCGGCAATGGATATTGTTAGTTTCCTATTTAGCATTCATCCTCACTTCCTCTTTCTTAAGAAAACCCTATTTTTCCCATTTTAATTTTAATTTAAAAAATTTTTTGAGTTATTCATACTTCTTCCTACAGCTTGTGGATCAGTTTACGCTCAGGCCCAGGAGTGTGTCCTGATTCGTTTTGTGTAGAGTGATTTTATACCCTTGCTCAGGAGTCCTGTTTGGTTCCGGGTTTGACATGACATACAATTCCAACCAATGAGAGTGAGGAGAAGTTTTTTGAGGAATTATTTTAAAGTCCCACTTAACTCTTCCATGAGGACTCTGAGGAGTAACCACTTTACAGATGACACAGACTGGTTGTACGGAGTTGGGATTTGATCCCAGAGCTGTCTGACTGCTACGAAGTCCAGACTCTTTCCACTACAACACTCAATTTCATTCTTAGTCAAATAATGCTGTCCCTCCTCAAAACCTCAAAAGATATAGGCATACATCTTAATCCCCAGAACTTATGAATATGTTACCTAATATGGCATAAGGTATATGTTACCTTATTTGCAGATGTGACTAAGTTAAAAATCTTGAGATGGGGAGATTATCCAGATGGGCCCTGCAAGGATCCTTGTAAGAGGAAGGCAGCAGGGTCAGAGTAAGAGAAGGAGATGTGATGATGGAAGTATATCAAAGTGATGCTGCCTTGAGCCAAGGAATGCAGTCATCCTCTAGAAGCTGTAGAAGTTTCCACCAGGAGTAGGTCCTCATGTAGAGGATCTAGCAGTAGATGCTCTTAGCTCTGCCACACCTTGATTTTAACCAGATTTATGACCCATCTTGGATTTCTGACCTCCATACTGGTAGGATAATAAATTTGTACTGTTTCAAGCCATTAAGTTTGTGGTAATTTGTTTCAACAGCAATAGGAAACTAATATATCACATAAGCATAGTTTAATATTTGTGTATATCAGAAATATGATCAAATTTTTCAAGAAACAAAGGAGATGTAAATTTTTAAATTCAATTAACTTACAGCTCTGTTTGTTCTGCCACAGTACAAACATTACAAATTTTTCGTCAAGCAAAAAACAGAAACCGCTCTGGTCGGGTCGGGCCCGGCCGGCACCACGAGCGCCCGGCAGAGACTGAGGGAGAGAGAAAGAGGAGGGGAGGAGGAGGAGGCGGATTCAGGGAGTAGGAGCTGGGGAGCCCTCCTGCGCCACAGAAAATTTCCAGAGACTTGGTGAAGACAGGAAAGCTATCAGAAAGACTATAGCACTATTGTACTGTATTTCCTGCAGCTCGGTTGAGGGAGAACTCAGCTGATTTCTATTTCTTGAGTCTTTGCTTCCTATTGGCCAACCAAGACTTTTATTTGGAAAACTCTGTTGTACAGAGTCTGACACCATCTATGAGCTGTAACAAGAGTATGCATTTTCAAGTGTCACTTAGATTTGTGGATCAATAAAGTTTTCCTGAAAGTGGCAGAAATGGAGATGGAAGGCTAAGTTTAAAAGTACAATAGAGGGAGAGAGAAAAAGATGGCGGCGAAGTAGAGAGACGTGGAGTGCATCCCTCTCCACAGATGCATTGGGAATGCACGGAAGGACGCAGTCATTCCCACAGAGAACCAGCTGAACACCAGCAGACGGCCTCGGACACCGGAAAGGGCTGCGGAGAACCTGACATAGCCGACTGAATATTCGTCTAATCCAATACTTGGACATTAGTCTGAGGCTTGGACAGTCTTCTATAAACACCTCTATCACCAGGACAAGCAACCCCAAAAGCTTGGACAACCATGAGGAAACAAAGAAACACCATGCAGGCAAAGGAGCAGGAAAAAAACCCACAAGACCAAATAAATGAGGAGGAAATAGGAAAAATGCCTGAAAAAGAATTTAGAGTAATGATAGTAAAAATGATACAAAATCTCGATAACAAATTAGAGAAAGTACAAGAAACAGTTCATAAGAACTCAGAAAAACAAACAGCAATGGATAACAAAATAACTGAAATTAAAAATACTCTAGATGCTCTAACCAGCAGAATGACTGAGGCAGAAGAACGAATAAGTGAGTTGGAAGATAGAATGGAAGAAATAAATACCACAGAGCAGGAAAAAGATAAAAAAATAAAAAGACTAGAAGACAGCCTCAGAGACCTCAGTGATAACCTTAAACGTACCAACATTCGAATTATAGGCATCCCAGAAGAAGAAGAAAACAAGAAAGGGTCTGAGAAAATATTTGAAGAGGTTCTAGTGGAAAACTTCCCCAACATGGGAAAGGAAATAATGAACCAAGTCCAAGAAGCACAGAGAGTCCCATACAGAATAAACCCAAGGAGAAATACACCAAGACACATATTAATCAAACTAACGACAATTCAACACAAAGAAAAAATATTAAAAGCAGCAAGAGAAAAGCAACAAACAACATATAAGGGAAAACCCATCAGGATAACAGCTGACCTTTCTACAGAAACTCTGCAGGCCAGAAGGGAATGGCAGGATATACTGAAAGTCCTGAAAGAGAGAAACCTACAGCCAAGAATACTTTACCCAGCAAGAATCTCATTCAGATTTGAGGGAGAAATCAAAAGCTTTCCAGACAAGCAAAAGTTAAGAGAATTCAGCACCACCAAACCAGCCTTACAACAAGTGCTAAAGGAAATTCTCTAAGTAGGAAACACAAGAAAAGGAAAACACCTACAAATACAAACCCAAAACAATTAAGAAAATGGTAATTGGAACACACATGTCAATAATCACTTTAAATGTAAATGGATTAAATGCTCCAACCAAAAGACACAGACTGGCTGAATGGATACAAAAACAAGACCCTTCTATATGCTGCCTACAAGAAACCCACTTCAGACCAAGGGATACATATAGACTGAAAGTGAAGGGATGGAAAAAGATATTCCATGCAAATGGAAGTCAAAAGAAAGCTGGAGTAGCAATACTCATATCAGACAAATTAGACTTGAAAGTAAAGACTATTAAAAGAGACAAGGAAGGGCACTACATAATGATCAAGGGATCCATCCAAGAAGAACATATCACAATGGTAAATATCTATGCCCCCAATATAGGAGCACCTCAATACATAAGGCAAATGCTAACAGCTATAAAAGGGGACATCGACAGTAACACAATTATAGTGGGAGACTTGAACACCCCACTTACATCAATGGACAGATCATCCAAACAGAAAATAAATAAAGACACACAAGCTTTAAATGACACATTAGACCATCTCGACTTAATTGATATTTATAGGACATTCCATCCAAAAACGACAGACTACACTTTCTTCTCAAGTGCACACGGAACATTTTCCAGGATAGATCACATCTTGGGTCACAAATCAAACCTCAGCAAATTCAAGAAAATTGAAATCATATCAAGCATCTTCTCAGACCACAACGCCATGAGACTAGATATCAATTACAGGAAAAAAACTGCAAAAAATACAAACACATGGAGGCTAAACAATTCACTCTTAAACAACCAAGGAATCACTACAGAAATCAAAGAGGAAATCAAAAAGTATCTAGAAACAAATGACAACGAAAACACAACAACCCAAAACCTATGGGACACAGCAAAAGCAGTTCTAAGAGGGAAGTTTATAGCAATACAGTCCTACCTTAAGAAACAAGAAAATGATCGAATAAACAACCTAACCTTACACCTCAAACAACTAGAGAAAGAAGAACAAAGAAACCCCAAAATGAGCAGAAGGAAAGAAATCGTAAAGATCAGAGCAGAAATAAATGAAAAAGAAAGGAAAGAAACCATAAGAAAAATAAATAAAACTAAAAGCTGGTTCTTTGAGAAGATTAACAAAATTGATAAACCATTAGCCAGACTCATCAAGAAAAAAAGGGAGAAGATGCAAATCAATAGAATTAGAAATGAAAAAGGAGAAGTCACAACGGACACCTCAGAAATACAAAACATCATGAGAGACTACTACAAGCAACTATATGCCAATCAATTGGATAACCTGGAAGAAATGGATACATTCTTAGAAAAATACAATCTTCCAAGACTGAACCAGGAAGAAATAGAAACCATGAACAGACCAATCACAAGTACAGAAATTGAGGCAGTGATTAAAAATCTCCCAACACACAAAAGCCCAGGACCAGATGGATTCACAGGCGAATTCTATCAAACATTTCAAGAAGAGTTAACACCTATCCTTCTCAAACTCTTCCAAAATATTGCAGAAGGCGGAGCACTCCCAAACTCATTCTATGAGGCTACCATCACCCTGATACCAAAACCAGGCAAAGATGTCACAAAAAAAGAAAACTACAGACCAATATCACTGATGAATATAGATGCAAAAATCCTCAACAAAATACTAGCTAACAGACTGCAACAGCACATTAAAAAAATCATACACCACGATCAAGTGGGGTTTATCCCTGGGATGCAAGGATTCTTCAATATACGCAAATCAATCAACGTGATACATCATATCAACAAATTGAAGGATAAAAACCATATGATCATTTCAATAGATGCAGAAAAAGCTTTTGACAAAGTTCAACATCCATTTATGATAAAAGCTCTCCAGAAAATGGGCATAGAAGGAAATTACCTCAACATCATAAAAGCCATATATGACAAACCAAAAGCCAACATTGTTCTCAATGGAGAAAAACTGGAAGAATTCCCTCTAAGAACAGGAACAAGACAAGGGTGTCCACTCTCACCACTGTTATTCAACATAGTTTTGGAAGTGTTAGCCACAGCAATCAGAGAAGAAAAAGAAATTAAAGGAATCCAAATTGGAAAAGAAGAAGTAAAATTATCACTCTTTGCAGATGACATGATACTATATATAGAAAACCCTAAAGACTCTACCAGAAAACTGCTAGCACTCATTGATGAGTTTAGTAAAGTAGCAGGATACAAAATTAATGCACAGAAATCTCTTGCATTCCTATACACTAACAACGGAAGAGCAGAAAGAGAAATTAAGGAAACTCTCCCATTCACCATTGCAACCAAAAGAATAAAATACCTAGGAATAAACCTGCCTAAGGAGGCAAAAGATCTGTATGCAGAAAACTTTAAGACATTGATGAAAGAAATCAAAGATGACATAAACAGATGGAGGGATATACCATGTTCCTGGATTGGAAGAATCAACATCGTGAAAATGACTGTATTACCCAAAGCAATTTACAGATTCAATGCAATCCCGATCAGATTACCAATGGCATTTTTCACAGAACTAGAGCAAGAAATCTTACGATTTGTATGGAAACGCAAAAGACCCCGAATAGCCAAAGCAATCTTGAGAAGGAAAAATGGAGTTGGTGGAATCAGGCTTCCTGACTTCAAACTATACTACAAGGCCATAGTGATCAAGACAGTATGGTACTGGCACAAAAATAGAAAGGAAGATCAATGGAACAGAATAGAGAACTCAGAAGTAAGCCCAAACACATATGGGCACCTTATCTTTGACAAAGGAGGCACGAGTATACAATGGAAAAAAGACAGCCTCTTCAATAAGTGGTGCTGGGAAAATTGGACAGCAACATGGAAAAGAATGAAATTAGAACACTTCCTAACACCATACACAAAAATAAACTCCAAATGGATTAAAGACCTACATGTAAGGCCAGACACTATCAAACTCCTAGAGGAAAACATAGGCAGAACACTCTTTGACATCCATCAAAGCAACATCCTTTTGGACCCACCTCCTAGAATCATGGAAATAAAATCAAGAATAAACGAATGGGACCTCATGAAACTTAAAAGCTTTTGCACAGCAAAAGAAACCATAAACAAGACTAAAAGGCAACCCTCAGAATGGGAAAAAATAATTGCCTATGAAACAACGGACAAAGGATTAACCTCCAAAATATACAAGCAGCTCATGCAGCTTCATACCAAAAAAGCAAATAACCCAATCCACAAATGGGCAGAAGACCTAAATAGACATTTCTCCAAAGAAGACATACAGATGGCCAACAAACACATGAAAAGATGCTCAACATCACTCATCATCAGAGAAATGCAAGTCAAAGCCACAATGAGGTATCACCTCACACCAATCAGAATGGCCATCATCACAAAGTCTGGAAACAACAAATGTTGGATAGGGTGTGGAGAAAAGGGAACTCTCCTGCACTGTTGGTGGGAATGTAAGTTGGTACAGCCACTATGGAAAACAATTTGGAGGTTCCTTAAAAAACTACAAATAGAACTACCATATGATCCAGTAATCCCACTCCTGGGCATATACCCAAAGAAAACCATAATCCCAAAAGAAACTTGTACCATAATGTTTATTGCAGCACTCTTTACAATAGCCAGGACATGGAAGCAACCTAAATGCCCATCAACAAATGAATGGATACAGAAGATGTGGCATATATATACAATGGAATATTACTCAGCTATAAAAAGGGATGAGATGGAGCTATATGTAATGAGGTGGATAGAACTACAATCTGTCATACATAGTGAAGTAAGTCAGAAAGAGAAAGACAAATATTGTATGCTAACTCACATATACGGAATCTAAAAATGGTACTGATGAACTCAGTGACAAGAACAGGGAAGCAGATACAGAGAATGGACTGGAGAACTCGAGGTATGGGAGGGGGCGGGGGGTGAAGGGGAAACTGAGAAGAAGCGGGAGAGTAGTACAGACATATATATACTACCAACTGTAAAATAGTCAGTGGGAAGTTGTTGTATAACAAAGGGAGTCCAACTCGAGGATGGAAGATGCCTTAGAGGACTGGGGCAGGGAGGGTGGGGGGGAATCGAGGGGGGGGCGTCAAGGAAGGGAGGGAATATGGGGATATGTGTATAAAAACAGTTGATTGAACCTGGTGTACCCCCAAAAAAAATAAAATAAAATAAAATAAAAAAAAAAAAAAAAAAAAAAAACAGAAACCACTTCTATGGTATTTAGGTAATTTGACTCCTGTGTTAGTATTGCAATCTGTATATCATCTGAATATTTTTGTTAAGTGTTTACAACTATCTGCATATCTGCACTTTGGCTTAAATGTTATATGATGTCCTGGATGATTGTCCACCGCCTATCTCAGAATAGGAGTGCCACCATCATGAAAAATGTTTACGTTGGAAGAACACGTTGGTTCACTTCTTAGGCTCGTTCAGTCTACCTTGTTTTAAAGTATAAATAGAAGCAAGAGAGCTTCCTGAGGAATTCAAGCATTTCACAAAACAGTAACATAAGTTATCTGCCACAAATGATATTTTTTCCTATGGAAATTATATTGCTCTTTCAAAAGACAGGCATCCTGTTATCTTGGCTAAGCTTTGTGCAATGGGTTTTGGAATCGGTTTCATGGAGATGGTTACTAAGAATTGTGTCTAGTGACCTTGAATTGATTTAGATATTGAAAAGACCATCAGTTTACTATGCATATTGTGCCAAAGGCACCCACTTTTCCATGGAAATGGGAATAATCAAAAAGCCTGCATATATCACGGATATTGAGTTCTGCAGGTCCACAAAAGGAAGAGAAATATCTGCATGTCTGTGGAAGGCCTTCTTTAAAGCACTCTACTCCATCTATAGCCACAAGTACAGAGGTGGCACTTAATTCCAACTTAAGAATCATAGTATAATATTGTTTCTGATGCAAGGTTTACCATTAATCTTCAATTAAGCTTACGCTGTTTGTTGATAAGATCTTCATAGAAGTTGTTATCGTGTCTTATACAGGAAGATAACGGCCAATAGAAATCACCAGATTTTCCACCTCCCATCTGTCAATTTCCTCATCTATCATAGAAATTGGCCTTGAGTAAATAGAACTGGGAAGATTTCTCAAAGCTCTCTGTAATGGTGGTAGTTACCAATATGGAACCTTTGGGGGCACAAACCCTGCTTCCCTTACTAGCTACCTATATAAATTTAGTCAATACAGTTTATTTTCTCTAAATATCAATCCCCTATTTTGTAAAATGAGACGAATAGCAATAGCTAACTCATAGGATTGATGTCCGCATGAGATATTTCACTTACAGAATCTGGTGCTTATTAAGTATTCAGTAAATATTCCTAGTTGTTATTTTCTTCACCCAGTTTTAGTTGAGAATTTCCATGTCAAACAAAAATGTATTCTGACTATCGCGTGGTCTATGTTTACTATTTTATTATTTATACGGCAAGACTTAGTCCTTGTTAGATACTGTGGAACTGGATTAAGGTGAGTGTCTATTAATCTAATTGAGATCGTGAGGCCCTTTCCATCATATAATTCTGTCTTCCTCTTTTGAACTCATTTGAACCACAAGGTGAAAGACGCAGTAATTCTTTTGGGGCCACCAAAATGATGGAGTGGGGATACCTGTTAATTCCATATCTACTTGAAAAACGCATAATTCATAAGAGCTCTAACAATGAAGTGCCTGCTCTGCTGTGTTTAAGAGTTTCTATCAGCAAGTGCGGGAAGGAATATAATATAAGCTGAGGGAAATGCTGCCAGGGAGTCAGAGCGCACGTATTCATTTTGGCTTCCTTAGTGTCCCATACAGAAACATTTATTTGTAAGTTGTAAGAAGTAAGGTGTAATTAGTTAGGAAATTGTTACTTGTAACTAAGTTCAGTCCCGGAGACAATTAAGCTTCTCCCTGTTCATAATCGTGCAAGGCACTATAGGTTCATAGAGAAATGATGAAATCTATGCCCTTAAGGAGGCTATAAGGAAAAAGAGAAATTTCTGAACATAAATATACATGTTAAAGAGGAGACGGATGATAAAATGCCAATAGAGTGTTATGCCTTCCAGGAGAATGATCTTGTGTTTTATAGTATACATTAATAGTAGGAAATCCTCATAGGACCACTGAAGGTAGCCCCCTAGAAGCACAGGTTTGAGCATCTTGGAATCATTGAGAAATTATCTCTTGGCAGTGCAGACCAACGTTGAATATCTGAAGATAGCATCTCTCTGAAGAGTGCGATTGTCAGGACTCCTGGAAACAATGAGAGTTCCTCTTGTTAGGGTGGATCCTCCATTGTCACGCGAGGAGAATGTAATCAGAACTATCTTGTGTGGTAGGTATTAAAGGGAGAAATAGCCTCCATTCCCAGAAGGGTTCTTTCTGGATCCAGGCTTGAGGCCCCAGGGGTGGCTCTGCCTGGAAACAGAAGCACCTGTAAGAAAGATCACCATAGAGCAAACACAGAGAATAGTGCTTGCTACCATGTTCTGGACCAACTTCTAACCTACCAAGTTCCCAGAAATTCTCTCCGAGGCCCCCACAGGAGACCCTGGTCACTATCCAAGCTAAAAGCTTCCTCCTACTCCTGGGCTGTCAATATGTCTTTTGCGGGCTCCATCTTATCCTTATCTTATCCTTATCTTATCCTAGTGCTCTCCTTGAGGTTTCTGGGAAGGAACAGTGCATCCCTGGAACACATCTGATAGCAGGAGGCAATGTACTCTAACATTTTTGGACTGTCACAGTACCAAGAGATCTTTGGAAAGTATGGAGAGGGGAATGGTTCCAGACTTTGTGCTGTCCTGGCTACAGGCTTGAAGGCTTGAGTCAGTTTATTTGGTCAACCAGCATTTTGGCACGTCGGTTACTCAGGATTCTGGAGAGTGTTCAGCAGTAGAAAAATGACCCTTAATGGCTTGTGATCTAAGAGAAGAGAGAGACAAGTCTGCATAAAGAAATATCACAAATGACAAAAGAAATATAATTCTGAGTGGGTGTTAAAATAGGATGCTTTGTGTCTGAGCTGAGGTCCCAAAGGCCAACTATACAATAAGTGCTAAGAAGCCCCATGGCCAGAGGTAGAGTTACCATGAAGCTA
Organism: Hippopotamus amphibius kiboko; assembly: GCF_030028045.1. Taxonomy (NCBI): domain Eukaryota; kingdom Metazoa; phylum Chordata; class Mammalia; order Artiodactyla; family Hippopotamidae; genus Hippopotamus; species Hippopotamus amphibius. Next base: position 139,076,868 of record NC_080193.1, read on the forward strand.
AAGAAGCTTAAGCTTCGGGGTATCTCGGTTCATGAGCTCCTTCCAAGACCTTTTATTGAAACACTTATTTGTACTCTTTTATTTTTTTCAAGAGAGCTGCTAGAATTGTTTAAGTTTAGGCACTGCAAATTTTGTATCTTCTCCTGGGGACCAGTGGTTTTCACACAGCAGTTGAAGTGTACTTTACCAACACTTTCCAAGAGATACGCAGCGTAGGTAGTTTTAAGAGTGTCAGTTTCCACATCCTCAGCTTCTATATGTACTATTTTAGTGGGTTGATTTACCTAAAAATATACCTGTGGTCCAAGTGTCATGCTGGTTTTTCTTTTCCATTTTCTCCTTTGCATTCCTCTTTCTCTTGCTTTACAAAAGAAACTCATAACTTGTTCTGAATCTTCACATGGTGACTTTTTCCCCTGTGGGTTTAAAACTATTCAGGTTCCAAACAAAGAGATTTCATAAAATATTGCCCTCGGAGAAGATCCTCTAATCCGGACTTGTGAAAAATCATTACCTGACAGTTTCTATTAGGAGTGACACGTGACATAAGAAGTGGAAAATTTTGACCATTTGGCAGGCTCCAAAGTTAAATAATTACTGTCATTTAGATTCATTGTGCCTTCCATCCACTGAATATTGATAAAGAATAGGAAGACTATGAAGAGTCCATAAGGACAAAACAAAGAAAGGTGAAAGTGAAGTGTCTTATTTCATCCATACAACAAACTCCTTGACCTATCTGTCTATTATCTATCATCTGTCTATCTATCATCTATCATCTATGTATCATCTATCATCTATCTATCTATCATCTATCTATCTATCTATCTATCTATCTATCTATCTATCTATCTATCATCTATTTATCATTTATCTATATCTATCATCTATCTATCTATGTATCCATCCACCTATCTATCTCTATCAGTCTCCTATTGTTTTTGTCAACAAATTGCTATCAACTTGGTGCCTTAAAATAATAGAAATTTATTCTCTCACAGTTCTGAAGGCAGAAGTCCAAAATCAAGGTGTTGGCGAGGCTTTACTCCCTTCAGAGACTCTAGGACAGAGTAAATCCCTCATCTCTTTCAGCCTCTGGTGGCTGCCTGTATTCCTGGGCTTGTGGCTGCCTCACTCTGGTCTCTGCCACCATGGTCACATGGCCTCCTTGTCTTCTCTATGTGGATTTCCTTTGTGTATCCTTTATAAGGACACTTGTCATTGGATTTAGGGTCTGCCTGGATAATCAAGGATAATTTTTTCATCCCCAAATCCTTAACTGAATGGTTTCTTCAGAGACCCTTTTTCCAAGTAAAGTTACATTTACAGACTCCAGAATTTTGACGTGGATATCTTTAGGGGGCTACCATTCAAATCACTATACTATCTAGCTGTCTAATATCTATCTGCTAGTCATCTATATCTATATTTATATCTATCTATCTATCTATCTATCATCTATCTATCTATCATCTATCATCTATCTATCTGTCATCTATCATCTATCTATCTATTATCTTAGAATTAGAATTCAAAAGAGAGATGGTTTTCATGTGGGTACAAATTAGCACACTTATTTGAAATGAAAAATGAAGTCAGATTTTTAAATAGAAAGTTAGTCTGATTGATTTTTGAAAATAAGGACTAACTTTGCCTTTAGGTTTATAATAATTTTCCAAAGGGACGAAAAGCCAAACCAATAGGCCCATGGTTTTGACAAAAATATGTGAAAATATAAAAATCCTTTTTCCACCAAAAATAATTATTTTGGGACATTATATTTAAATAAACTGTATTTTTCTTTTTTCTAACTGTTTCTGAGTGTGTAATGTTAAACCAGGTGCCTGTTAGTGGAAGAATAATGGGATGAGGGTCACTTAATAAATCTTGGTTTACTTATTAGAAATAAGGAAATGAATTACTCCAATGATGGAATAACCCAATCTTTTTAAAAACAGATGATGTCCTTTTATTCTATTTTTTGAATAACATTGAAGCAGGGACCAATCAAATGATTGTTAAGAATAGATTTGTTATGATCACCGTGAAGCTTTTGGCTTTTAATTTAAGAGTTGTAAGAATTGCAAGCATTACTATCATAAAAGTCCTTGCATTACCATCATCTCTCTTATTTTTATATGTATGAAATATAGATAGACTTGATGTTAAATCTTGTGTTATTCCAGCAAAGATAATATTCACGCGGGGTTTCACGAATTACCTGAAAATAAAAGCCAAATCGTCTCATTAAAATATTTCTTTGCAATAACATTATTTTATCTTTAAGAGTTGTTTATCAAAATTTGTAATATATCCAGGTTATTTTGATCAATTACATATTCATAGTAATGGTAATGAGGGCTCAAGCCAAAATAATTGTTTTAAAATTTTTATTTATTTATTTGAGAACTTTTATTGAGATACAGGTAACATACAATAAACTGCATATATTTAGAGCACACAATTTGGTATCCCAATCTCCCAATTCATTCCCCCCCAACAAAATAATTTTTTTTCATTTTATTTATTTATTATTTTTTTTGAAGTACACCAAGTCAGTCATCTGTATTTATACACATATCCCCGTATTCCCTCCCTCCCTCGACTCCCCCACACCCTCCCCGTCCCAGTCCTCTAAGGCATCATCCATCCTCGAGTTGAACTCCCTTTGTTATACAGCAAATTCCCACTGGCTATCTACTTTACAGTTGGTAGTATATATATGTCTGTGCTACTCTCTCGCTTCGTCTCAGCTTCCCCTTCACCTCCCGCCCCCCCCCAAACTTCGAGTTCTCCAGTCCATTCTCTGCATCTGCGTCCTTGTTCTTGTCTTGTCACTGAGTTCATCAGTACCATTTTTAGATTCCGTATATATGAGTTAGCATACTTAGAAACTTGTGGTCACAAAAGTTTTTTAAATTTTTTGAATTGTGTACATATTTTAGTCCCATAAAAGTATAACAGGGTGATTGCAAAAATAATTTCAAGCAGAACAATATCATACATTAGGCAAAATTCCTGTGGAGGGAATTGGGATGGGACTTTAAATTCAAAGAGTGAGAAGGGTGATGTAAAATTTCCAACTGTTAGAGAAGAATTTGTTTATGTATATTAAAAGGAGAGTGGTGGGTATCAGATAGCTGTGATTCGTTTCACTGGATACATTAAAAGAGTAGTGAAACGGGTTTTGTCCTCATGCCAGTAATTACATTCTTTGTGGCTTTTTAAATACAGGATAAAAATTTAATTATCAACCTAAAAATAGGCGTGAAGGTACCTAATTAAGAAATTTAGGGTTACGTGAAAGAAAACAAAAGGCACTGTTTTAGACCATCTGAACACATCTTTTCCACGCAAAGACATTATGACCATCATTCCTCCCAGGATTAGACATCACTTGCCTCCAGCCAGGAAAGAGTGGCTGGAGAAGAGTTTCCCTGGAGACAGTTGTCTGTAGGCTGAGCTCCCATCCCTGTCCCCAGGGGTGAGGGACGGGAGGGGCTTTTTCCTCACCTCAGGTAAAGACAGTGGCTTCAAAGAGACAGCTCAGTGAGCTAAATATGGGGACCCAGGACCTCATGTCTGAACGGGTTGGGGCAATGTCTAAACCTGGAGCTGCTCTACTGGGCGGCAGGACGTGGTGGGAAGGCTGAGTTGGGAGTGAGCCACACGTCCAAGAACAAGAATGGGACATGTTTTGGGGCCATTGATATGAACCTTGGTTTTAACTCTTCCCACCACAATGATAGACCCACAAGACCTGAGATTTCTACATTTTTTTTTTTTTCATTTTGGTATCCCTGACACTTGGAGCAAGGCTTTGCACAGAATGGTTGCTCTCTATATAGGATAAATAAATGAATGGAATCCTAACCCTTTCTAAGCATGTCTACGTGTTCAGCCCACTCTTTGGAAACCAGGGCAACCCCAGATCTCCCTCCCCGCTGCCCCCCCCCCCCCGCCACCCCCATTGAATGGCCCTGGGTCTCCAGGGGTGAAGTTTCCCCCAGTCAGATCTTGGAGCCCTGGTCTTTGGCCACCAGTATCGCTGGCCCAGAGGCTGCCAAAAATCCTGTTCTGGCTCTTTTCAATGGAATTCTGCCCCCACCACCCCTCCTGAGCCCAAACTCCCACTCTACACGTGCTGCTCGGTGGTCCTGAAAAGAAAGAGGTACTTGGTTTGAAGTTAAGAAGAGGGGCAGCGCCTCCCTAGACCACCATATTTTTTTTTACAACGAGAGTATCTGGATAAAGTTATGATTATGGTGATTTTTGCTACTTTTTAAAGCGAGGGATGGAACAAATGTGTTTAAGAATAATTTAAAAAAATCATTTGCTGTTGGTGGATGTGTGTGTTTGGGAACATCTGTAGGGAAAAATATGGCTTCAGAAAAGAAAATTAGAGAAGCATAAGCGGGTCAGGTATGTTAATGATCTAACTGAAAAGAGCATAGCGTGTGTAGAAACATTTCTAGAAGCACCTTGACATTGTGTGTTTCTTGCCTTTCCTTTCCTTAATGTCTATCCATTTGCGTGATCATGTAGTACATATGGATTGCGTTTCTACAGAGTTGGAGGCGTAGAGCCCCTTTGTTAAGAGTGAGGCTGGGAAGTCAGATGGCTAAGTTCAACCCCTGCTTCTGCTGCTGATTGGCTACATTACCTTGGGCAAGTTGCTTAGGTCCTCTTGGCCTCAGTTTTCCCATCCGTAAAATCAGGATGATGACAATACCTGCGTCATGGGGTTATTGTGAGGATTAAATGATATAATACTCCTAAAGCGCTTAGAGTCATGCCGATTCATACTGATAGGCTAATTATTGTGTTAATTGGGCACACAGGGCTAATATTACATTATCAACAGCTGTCTATCAACTTAAAGGCTAGTACTTAGAGATTTAGAAACTTTGCATGGTCTTCACAGCAGAGCGATTTCATGAAAAATAGTATTAATTTAAAAAAATTTATTTATTCTTGTAGATCTGTGAATTCAAAATACGTAGCTTTGTAAATATTATTTATATGTCTTATGTTTGAGAGTAAAACATATACATTATACATTTTATGCAAAACAGAAAGTTGTTAAATCTAGAAACTTGGTCCAAAAGGGGCAATCAATGTTTTAATACATTCTAATTGGATGGAAAAGATAGCCATGTGACTTTATGTTAAACATTATTAATGCATATATTTGATGCTTTTTATTTAATTGAAGTAATTATTTTAGATTTTAATGAAGAATAGCCCATTTTGTCCAAGGCAGTACTGTTTATTTCATTTATTTCATTGTCTTAAAGATAATATTTTAGTACTTTTGTAATTCATATAAAGCAGAAGGAATGATGTTTCGGGACTTCCCTGGCAGTCCACTGGTTGAGACTCCATGCTTCCACTTGCAGGGGGCATGGGTTCAATCCCTGGTCAGGGAATTAAGATCCAGCATGCCGTGTGGTTCGGCCCCCCCAAAAAAAGAATGATGCTTTGTGAAACTGAGACTTTTTCTGGAGTAATGAATAGCTCTTCCGGTGATGGTTTGTAAGGCAATGGTAGAAATCCTTCTACTAGAAGAAGTCTTAAGGACCTAGTATAGTACATTCTGGGATTTAACTGATTTGGGGTGAAAAGGAGGGTAGGGAGAAAGGTAGATGATTAAAAAATCTGTCCCAGAAGTGAGGCATCCATGTTACAAGTTCAGGTTTGGGGACCAGATATCTGACTTGTCTGCCCAACTTTTCAGTTGGTTTTCTGTGTTCAAATCAGTGGCTCCTCCTGTGTCTCAGTAAACACAACTGCTGTACCCTCACTAGAATGTACGGAAGCTGCTTGCTCCTCCGTGTCATTTTAGAGCCATCTCTCAACGAGGCAGTCATTGCTGATGAATCTAATAGTTTTCCTAGAAAATGCAAGAGTTATGCACCTCATACGTTAAGACTCAGAAGCCTAACAGGCGCCTTACAATACCAAGAAAGAGACTTGAAAAGAAATATAAAGCTGGTATTGCCATGACACAGGCAAATTGAATTATTTGGCCGAATTTCATGTTTCATCTGCTTTTTCAAAGCATTGCTTTCCCAAATCCCTGATCTTTGCTTTGTTGGAAAGTTTTCTGGAAGTTTCCATTTTATAGTAAAGTTTTTCTCCTCTGCCTACTTTTGTGACAAAATTTACTAAGCCCTTCATCAGTCTTTCCTGAGTTTTCCAGTTGCAATTTTCATTGTCCTAAAAGTAGGCAGCCTTCTGAAGCTGCTTCTTGTGGGGGATTCTGTGCTTCCCTGGCTTCCCTGTGCAGTCCCTTAGGATCTCCTGCCTACCAGGATCCCAGCCTTGCATCCAAAGGCAGATCAGCTCAGCCCCGCCCAACACAGTGGCACCCATCACGAAGAGGGCCAATCAAAGCACTGAGAGCGAGACTCCTCTAATGGAAATTGGTTATGCCTTAAACAATGAAGCATTCTGTTAACCTCTCCCTCTCCCTTCCTTCTAGACCAGAGACTTCACACACACACACACACACACACACACACACACACACACACACGCACTCACACACTCCTCCCCCCAGTACATTTTTGCTGTCATTACTACAGTTGAAAAGAATTGCTGGGTCAGTGTTTTGATGCATCCGGGGAGTGAATGTAAACAACATGGTACAACTCTAGCAACTGCCATCATAAAATATTTTAAGAGGCAGAATAGAGTAAAATAAAATAAAAATGTCTTTCTATGTGATATCTCAGAGTAATTCAGGATTTATGGTACCTTAACCTTTAGAATCCAAAATATTAAGCTATGTTTCTTAGAGATAATAACTCGGTTGTCCCTCACTTATGTGTCTTAGATAAAAGCCTACTGCCACAGAATCCATGAATGCTCAAATACCCTTGCGGGCCTTTAGTAGTAAATCTTATGGAATAGCTTATGGCCAATGTAATGGCCCACAGTAGCCTGCGAATATCATGAATTCTAATAATACTTACATCAGTAGAAACATGAAGTAATGTCTCCATTGTAATTAAATGATGTATTTAGAGCAGTGGACTAAATGGTCCCCTAGTGTGTTGGTGATATATTCTAATAGTCTTCTCTTTACAGCCCCACACGGTAATATTCATGCTTTATTCTGGAGGGCTTTGCTTCTGCCTGAACATTTGAATTGCAACATTAAGTGGTAAAGTGGATTACAGAGAGACCCCATGAATATGGATCCTGATCAAGACACTAAGTGCTTAAAAAAATAAAATGTGACTATTTAAATAGAGTGATTACAAAAACATTTTTATACGGAGGAATGTCAGGCATCCTTGCCAAGCCCCCTCCCTCCTTATTCTACATCCCAGAAGCAGAACTTATTTGCTACAATTAAAAATTTATTAGGATGAAACATCGGAACTTAACTCACTGTAATTTCTACTGCGCTTATTGAATTTAATTTGGGCTGTTTGAGGTACAAATTAGCTTTGATAATAATTACATTATTGCATTTTTTAAACATGTTCATTCCAAAGATTATAACGAAATACAGAGCGTACGTGTAGGAAGAGGATAGTTTTACCAGTGCTGAAAAGAAATTATCTTGCAGTCGATTAGTTAAAAGTGTCACATTTTGAATTTTCACTCTTTATTTTTCTCTTGAATCAGTCACTAAAGCAGTAGCTTGAGGCATTAAGAGCCTAGGGCAAAGCTGAGGGCATTTCGGTCTATCTAGTCTAGCAGTTAAGAATAAGTCAAAGAATAGTCTATCCTTGTATTTGGTAATTGAATTAGACATTGTGCCAATATGTTACATAAAATTATACAAGAAAAAAACCAGTTATATATTTATTTGATGGACTTAAATATTTGTAAGATATTTTCCATGATTCATTGAATATTTTATTTCTTAGAGTTTTTAAACACATTTTCTATGAACAAGGAAAATTCTCCACCCCCATTGGTAACTCTTACTGTGTATTTATTCAATGAATGTGGATTTCTAATGCTGAAGCACTAAGTTTATGTACAGCTGCCTTTTCTACTTGACCAAGTTAATATTGACATGTGAGTTTGCATGGTGTGTGTGTATGTGTGTGTGTGTGTGTGGTATGTATTTCAGTGTACATTTGTCTACTTAGGGCATTATGAATTTAAATTCACTGAGCATTTATAAAAGCTCCATGCATGTCACTGAAATTACATGTGTGATGGCATTTGCTGCTCAGTAGTTTTATATTTAAAAGTGATTTGGCTTGCCTTATTTTCCAAATTTGCCATCACTGCATATTGAAAACTGGCAACTGTTCCACAAATCCAGGAGCTTAAACAAAATCCCATTGTTTTCACCACAGAAAGTGGGGATCATTTGTCGTTTGGGGTAAGTTTACATTAACTCCCCTTTTTGTATTATTTTGTATTGTTTTAAAAAAAATACATTTTTTTATGCTCTCAAAGTTTTGCAAAGAGTCAAAGAGCTGTCCATTTAGGTAGTGGTAAAAAAAACTTACTGCTTTAGAAGAAAGAAAAGCAAATGCATAAGAACTTTGAGACACTGGTCAAATACAGCACTCTAGCTAAATGAAGTGCTCTTTATGTGACCAGTGTAGACAGGGCTTTGGCTGGCAAGCTAATTCTTTGAGCACCACCCTTGAAAATCATGCTAATGAGCCTCTTCACTTCATCAAGTAGGATTGTGGACCTTTTAGTCTGCATCATTAAGGCCCCAAATTGCCCCATTAGCAAGGCCTCAAATTGCCCCTCAGGGTCAATATTTAATGCAGGTGAACTTAGGTTAACTACCCTCAGAACCCTCTGGACAACAAACAATGTGGAGTACCTGTTACAGGGAAATTCATTTTCTCCCCCAGTTTCCTTTGTGAAACACCATTTTCCATATTCGACTTATGTTTTAAATTCATTTTGGTAAAAAAGACACCTCAGGTTTATTTTCTGCTGCTGATTCCAGAGGAGTGAGTTTTGAAATGGAAGACAGAAATTCCTCCATCAGGTACTCCCACCACTGTCTCATAAGCTTTCGCTTTTCCATCCGTAAAGTGGGGCTGATTATGCTTTCCCCAAAGTACCTTCTGAGGATGATGCTGGCTTTCAGCAAAGATCCAAGAACCCATAGAAAATAACGAGTACTGTCAAGAGTTAGCAAGTTCTTAAAGAATTTTGTTCTGCAAGATTTTAGCAATTTAATGGCTATCCTTATTAATTATTGAGCTAAAAATACATGTAAAGTTAGAACTGTAAGTAGTAATCGGGATGTGTGCAAAATTAAAATTCAGAATAGGGTTCTGTGCTACTAACACTGAGATAATTTGTAGGACCAGAGTGTTGCACACTTTTTAAAATAGAAATATAAAATTTTTCTTACTCATTAAAATTTGAAGTAGGAGGAAAAGGCAAAATGATTCTTATTGTCTCTCTATTGTCCATCTGGCTCACTGCAAACTGGTTAATACTCAATTGCTGCCAGTTATCTCTGGAGCCTCTCAGTGTTTGGGGGACTAGCAATTATCTCCCTGAGCATGTTTAGCAGGATCTACTGGTGATGTCCAGACATGAGACCTTTCATATGTAGCAACTGAAAGATGAGAGCCATGGTTACCGTTTCCAGCAAGAATGTGAAACAGAAGCCTCGAGATTATATTCCACATCTAAGTAGAGATAACGTCGATGTCTCCTGTGTTCAGGTTAATTTCCATGCATTTAGGGCTCCTGAAACCCTCATCACCTCTGTGGCTGGTACCTGCAAAGTCGGTTTTGCTACTGAATGGGGCACCAATTAAGAAGTGCTTGCTGGTGTCCTTCCAGCAATATCTTGTGAATTTGAACAATTTTAGTGAAATAAATGTAACAAGGAAAAATGAATTCTCTTTAGCCTCTATTCAGCCAAAATTAGCCTCCGTGGATTCTGGCTCACAAAAGCACCACGGGCCTCTGGCTGTGCTCTGTAGCTGTGAAATAGAATCAAGATTCCATTAGGCATCCCAAGCTGCCTCCTTCTCCAGGGCAAACAATAAAAATGACAACAGGGGATTGTCCCTCAGCTAGTCTAACAAGGGGGTGGGTTCTTTTCTAAATGACTAGATGTCTGTTTAGCTGAGGGAGAAATTTAAAGGGGCCATGGGCCAAATTTTTTTCAATTCTTTGGCTCAGATGTTTGTTTCTTAGGTCATCTTCAGAAAGACCTTGAATTCTATCTCTGTTGGTTCTTAGAAGCCATAGATTTCTTTCCCCCTTCTTAAAAATTTGTGTGCTGAGACAAAAATAAGTGACCATACGTAGTCCAGATAGCAGCATTATTCTGTAAGAGGTATCAGACGTTTCAGCAATTGTACCTGTTTTATTGGCTTGCCATATTTTTTGCTCTCACATAAGGGATAGAGACGCTTCTTTAACCTAGACAATTCTAGATTGGAGATGGATTTTCTAATTTTCGAATTTACCTATGAATAAGAACCCCTAATGGATAAATTTACCTGGATAGCCTTGTCCTCACGTGAGCATGAAAGAAATGGGGCTCTATAACCTTGGCTTTGTAATACTATTGTATATTCCTGTGGTCCTCATGGGGTCAGACCTTCTGGTTGTCTGCATTGGAGAGGCCCCCAATATGTTATGACCTTGGAAAAATTTCTTTTGCCATGAACTCCCAATCAATTCCTCAGTGTCTTTCCTGTATCAAAAGTGCAAAAGTCTAAGAACATTTTCTTCCCCTATCCAAGGATAAATCTGATATAACTTATTCAGACCTCACATAAATTTGATTGAACATTCTTTCTCTTTCTAATTGGCCCAGTAAATAGAGTTTTGTATTTCCCTTGACAGGTGCCATAGAATGCAATTTAATACAGCTTGTCAATGAGTATCAGAAAGTTAAAGAGTTCATCAACTATTCATAGTAATTGTACTGTAGTCATATAGAGCTATAAAATGTATATTTCATGGCCACTTCTCCTTTGCTTCAATCAAAATTACTGGCAGAAAGTAATATTATATAATCCATGGTGTCAATTACTAATGATAGTGGCAAGTAAATCATAATGTTTTCATTATCGAATTGCTAATACTTAGAGGCTGTAATATTCCATATATAAAGTCTTTAATAAGCAATTATTTATGTGCTCACTTACCGGATGTTGCTGAACCAAGGCATTTCTTCAACACTAAGTGGAAATTCTATTCAATAATTCTTTCTGTAAAGTCATTCATTGATATTATAGTTCTTTAAAGTTGCTTAAAAGAATATGTTACATGTTTGTTACAGCATTTTAACAAAAATTTAAAATGAAATAAATGGCAATGCAAATATTAAAATATGAATTGCCACTTGTAAAATATCATAACTGATTCTAAGGTAAAAAACCAACTAGATTTATCTTGGTTTTGGACATCATAGGTGAGATCTGAATCTAATGAATTCGTGGTCAGAACACTGAGTTCTAAAATTGGCTTTGCCGTTTATAGCTTATTGTAAGTCCTCAGGAAATATTCTGAGAGTCTTTGAGACTTAATACCCTTCTCTGTAAAATGAACATATTTTACTATCAAATATTTTATCAATCATCTTGTGAATGAACATATTTTGTTTAACATCATTATGCTAAAAAGGGCAGACTAAGCAAATCATCAACTTATTAACATCTGAGCTTTCAGAGAGGAGGTAAAGAGTGGGTTAATTGTAAGTTTTCAAACAATTGTAGGTACAGCTCCTGAGCACATACAGTTGTTACCTTTCCTTTGGATATTTGGTCTGATAAGGGTCCTTTTTTTTCTTTAGAGTGGCTGTATCTTTTTGACACAAAATGAATTTGGACATTTCTAGGGTGCATAAGAGCAACAGATTTTTTTTTTTTTTTTGTAATGCCTTACAAGGTTATTCTGAAGTTAAAGGAAAGATAAAATATGTTTTGTTTGTTTATTTAATAGTTTGTGTTTTTTATTGTACGGCTCCTACAAAAGTCAGAACTGCTTTACATTTGACTACTAAAATTCTGACAATTATAAAAATTTGCCAAGAAATCTTTAAATATTTCTGTAAATGTGACTGTTCTGTAGCTATTGTGTAAGATTTTATGAAACAAGAGACATTGAGGTTTAGGTGCACAAGACTAAGCCCTGTATTTTAAATATGTATATAAGTACAGTGATGTTTCAGATTGGCTACTGCCGCCTGTGTCAGCTGTGATTGGGCTGAGTCTTCACCTCACTCCATGATAAGTTCATGCGGAATGACTAAGAAACAGCTATCTGTCCCACTCCTTAGTGATTTCGGGTTTTTCTGAACGTCCCAGATTACCTCAAGTATTTCCACTGGTTTCAAAGTTTCAATACAAGTATTCTGTTTTTAGTCACCATGGGCCAGCTGAGCACTGAATCTGGACATAGGCAAAGGCATTTGCAGTTGGGATTTCTTGGGGTAAACATGAAGAAAATTGCTGCACACAAGATGCAGCAGTAGAGTCAAGTTTACAGTTTGAAACCAGAGATAAGAGCAGGTGCTTCCATGTGCAGGGAAAAATAATTGAAATAAAGAAAATGTATATTTTCAATAATTATACAGTCCTGGTTTCTGTTTTTAGCAAACTGCAGGCTCAGAAAGATAGGAGAACACAGACAGAGCCACATAAATGGGATCTGTGACTAGCTACCCTTTGGTTCTGTAACTGGATCCACAATATTGGCAAGAGCACCACAGGACAGGAACACCCAAATGCACCTATAAGATTTGGTTCTGGTCAGGGGACCAAATAGAGACAGATATAAAAAGTTGGACAACTAGGTTGTACAGAGTGAGCGAGGAGAACAAAGGAGAATAAGGGGGAAAAAAAAACTAGGTTAAAAAAATCACACTCAAACTCATAGACAAAAATTCCAAACCCATGAATAGAATGAGGACAGTCAGAGAAAGAGAGACGGATGGAGAGAGTCAGAGAGATAGAGAGAACCAGAGGAGAACAAATAACAAATTAAACACACACACAAATTACTCAAATTGAGTCCAAATATTAAAATTCTAAACAAATGACGAAGTCAAATAGTAAGAAAGACAGGCAACAAATTTAACAATTGGGTCATAAATTAACTCCAGATTAAGTTAATCGTAAAGGATGATGACAGAGATTTTGGGGTGAGCAGACATTTTGGTTTTGTTCAAAACGTCCATAGGACATTTGGTTCACATCGAAAGGTTCTTGATATTTGGTCCTGTCCAAAACCACTTGGCATGGACCAAATATGCTCATGGACATTTTGGATAGGACCAAATTTCAAGGACCTTCCAGCATGGACCAAATATCTTATGGACCAAATGCCCTATGGTTGTTTTGGACAGGACCAAACATCCTGCAAGGGATTTAAAAATAAGCAGGTTTAGGATATTCAAAGTTATAGATAGGGTTAGGAATAGTTCCATCCTCACAGGGTTGAGAGGCTTGAGTGAAATTGTCTCTGACACATAAGTGTTCAATTAATGTTAGATGTTCTTGTTATGACAGATCTTCTAAAATATGTGGTTCACGGTACTCAGCCAATATTTCGTCTCTATTCCTTTCTATGGAATGTTAGCATTCATTTGAATCCTGCTGCTAATCTTTATGTTCCCCCTTTGATTGAAATGTATTATAATTGCAACAGAGTAGAGAGCACTTTCATGACTTGGACCCACCTTCTTTCCTATGACATAGGCACATCTAGAGCTCAAGTAAGGAAAAAAACAAACAAGCAAACAACAACACTACAGCTCTAACAAAATACTTGTGTTCCTTCTGCTTTGGAGTACCTGATAAAGAGATGTTTAAAACATCTCATCAGTGTTCAGATTAACTTGGAAACCTTCACAGAGGAGGTGGTTTGGGAGAAGCTCTTTGAAGGAGATAGTAGAAAAAAGGGAAAAAAAAGTCTGACTTAGAGAGACACGTGTGAATAAGGACCAGTAAAGGAAATAGGTAGGAGAGTGAGAAATTTAGTATCTTAAATCGAGTCTAAAACCAGAAGACTAGAAGGTTACAGTGGATCATGTGGCCTTACTGCTCTGATTAACGACAACGCTGCCAAACTGACAGTTCTCCCTCATGACTTGGCAGTATCCTACAATGCACTTTCAAGAAATCCCTAGGGTTTAGGGTAGCACAATTTTATTAAAATCTTAGTTTTAATAGTTCCAAGGCTACTATTGGTTCACATGGCACCTTTTTGCAAGTTAGAAGAAAGCATTCTCATCAGGTTGATGTGGCCCTGTAGATGCATGGCTTGGCAAGACAGCAGCACCTTAAAGAATTAGCAAAAGATGCTCACATTTCTGGGTGGCACCTCTACCTTTTATACCCAAACTCTAGCCACACTTCATGTACAGCAACCCTTTGGCTATTTTTCTGGCTCTAGGGTACATTTATCCATAGCATAGTCTGCTTTTGGAGAGCTGACCTGGGGAAGAGGATAACGGTGGTCACGAGTCAGTCTGGGCAGGAAATTCTGAGGTCCTGAGTATGGTTTTGTCAGGGAGAGAGCAAGCCTGGGTGACCACATCTTTCTGGGCCTGAAGATTGTCCTCAATGTAGAGAATCAGAGTGGGGCCCTTGAAATCACTAAGCTGCAGGCAGAAGCCCCTGTGCCTAAGGATGCCGCTTGCATTGAATAGTACCACCTATGGGCTGATCAGGCATGAGAAGTGAGCAGATAACGGAACGTGAAGACAGAGAGGGTGCTGTCGACATGAGCACCTTATAGGAGCTGGACCTCTGCCCTGGGTGGGCAGCCAGGCTTGACAGAAAGCAGCAGGGGATTAATAACTGGAACTTAGTCTCTTCCCCCTGTCATCTCCTATCAATGGTCCAATTCAGCCAGAAGCCAGAGGACAAGGGAAAAGTTTGATATAGTCAATACAGGTCAGGCTTTGGGACAAAGGACAGGATAGAGAGGCTGAATAGGGAACCTGCAGGGGAAACAGAAGACATCCAACAGGCCTTCCCAACAGAGAAGCAATCTGATTTACCAAGTGTTTCTTCACCAGTGTGTAGGAGGACTGAAGACTAGAAAGCCTGCAGGTAGAAATGTCCTCTCAGAGGCTGTGGCAAAGTAATACAAAATTATTAGTTATGTAGCATAACTAGTTTATCTTCCCACATGTTACCTATTGATTCTTCACAAGAATATAACAATGTGATGAAAAATGATAAATATTATAATACTCTAAGACCATTTATTTATCTATTTTGTTATAAATTTATTTATTTATTGGCTGCATTGGGTCTTTGTTGCTGCTCTCAGGCTTTCTCTAGTTGTAGTGAGCAGGGCTGCTCTTCATTGTGGTGCATGGGCTTCTCATTGCAGTGGCTTCTCTTATTGTGGAGCACAGGCTCTGGGCTTCAATAGTTGTGGCTTGAGGGCTCTAGAACACAGGCTCAGTAGTTGCAGCGCACGGGCTTAGTTGCTCCGCGGCATGTGGGATCTTCCCGGACCAAGGATCGAACCCATGTCCCTTGCATTGGCAGGCAGATTCTTAACCACTGAGCCACTAGGGAAGTCCTAGACTTTTTTTTTTTAAATGAGGAAAACCAATAGTCAAAGATTGATTTAAGTGACTTGTTTGAGACAATTCTGGCCTGCTTGCATGTTTCTCTGAGTGATGCTGTAGTCAGTTGTATTGTGGACATTCATTGCGGGGAGTGTCAGAGAATCTAAGATGGAATGGCTGAATAGGAGAGTTTGCAAGATATAGTGATTCTTAGCTTTCTTTTATCTTCAGCAAACCTGAGTGCTGAGAGAGGAGTGGTGTGGTGAAAAGCATTATCAAGATATTCTCTAGCTACTTTAGTAGAGATGATTCAAATCCTAATGTTAAATATTTTATTATGCTACTCTGAAATCACAAATTACAATTTAAAAATTACACGTCACGTGATGTTTTAAAAATGTTTTATTTTTAGATTTCAGAAGATGACTTTCCTACTTATAATATTTTATTAAAAACTTGGTCCTACTAAAAAGTCAAAGAACTGTATAATGTGTAAGGACTAGCAAGCTTCAGGTCATAAATATATGGAAAGTAGTTCTTAAACAGTATCATGTTATGGAAGAAGATAATAAGTACTCTGGGGGTGGGAGCAATTTTTAAAAGTGTTCTGTAAGTCACATAGGTTTAGAAGTGTTACATAGTAGCTCATTAAAGGCTCTGAAAAGTCCTGCAGTGATGAAACTAATACAATCTGCTTAGCCTATAGAAGAGACCCAGGACTGACCACTATCAAAACAGAGAAGGCAGTTAGAATTCATCTCTCTTTCAAGGCTTTGTTTGATATATATTCATCTCCTTACTATTTTGATGGTTTAAATTGGAGAAACAGTGACTTACTTTGAAGTGGTGTTTAGAGGTCATAATGTCTCCCTAGCCCTGCTAATGTGCAATGTTATGTTTGAGGAATATGATGCTGAAAGTCTTCAGTGAGTTTATTTTCTCAGAAGGAATAATGGAAAGTTTTGTCTTCCAAGATGTCAAAGGACCATAAAACCCTCAATATCACACCTTGATTTCATTGTTAGAGAATTTGTTCAAATTCAGCAATTATATGAAAAATTTTTCCTTCATCTAAAGTAATGTCTGAGACTGTGCATTCCTCTGTAAGGATATTATAAGTGTTTTAATAATAACTCAAAGCATTGCCTTTTCTTATATTGTTTAGCTAAAAATACTCATTCAAATTATTATAGAAGTTAATGGAATTTCTAAAACAGTCTTTACTAATGAAAATAATTTGTTCTTATATTAAATATCAAAGTTGTTAATATTGTCTTCCCAGAATTCTTTTCCTTTCCATACTTCTTCTATTCTTAGACCCTGTCCCCAACATACACACACACACGCACACACGCACACATGCACACACGACCCAAGACTGGCCCAGGAGTACCTTATGGTCAAGCCATTTAAGAGCCTTTTCTAGGATAAAAAATATAGCTAGAGAGCTTGGAAAGGGAACGTTTTATTTTTCTCTGATAGCAGAGCTATCGGTACGTGAATCCCGTGCTGCAGCGGGCTGTGGTCCCACCCAAGACAGGAGGGGTATGGCTGCAGAAGAGAGCAAGGATAATGGACAAGGAGAAAAGAGACAGAGGCAGAGAGGGCCAATGCACTTTTCTTTTGTTCCGTAAGCTCATTGGAATTGAGATTCTAATACTTGCAACTGAAAATGGTCTAACGAGCACACTAAGGAATAGCAATTGTTTGATTCTTTGCTATTTATGCCAGGTGTCAAACTTTTTTGCCTAGCAACTCTCTCTTTGGAGGTGATTCGCTCTGGTGATGCTGACTGCAGCTAAAAAGTAAATCCTTTATTTGAATATGTACAAAGAAAATGAGAAAGAGACTGTAATTTCTTATACATTAAAATTTGTTCTATTTTCCCTTATGAAACAAAGCAAGAAAATTGCCTAACAAAATATGTGTCTTCAAAATTCAGGGACTCATTTCATGAGTATAAGTATTTTGAAGAAAAGTATAAAGTTAAAACTCCATAGCCTTTGGCCTTTGTATAGACACAATATATAACAATTCATAGAAAGTGATATTTGTAACAAAACTGGGGTCTTGAGTATTGAGAAGTGGGTTACTACTACTTGAGAATTCTGTTTTCAGTATAATACTTCCACTTAAAATGTATATATTTTATATATACTTATATGTACACTTTATATATAAACCATATTTTTTTTTTTACAAAAACAAATTCTTTTTTCTTCTTTAGTTATCCATCTCTAGCCAGCCAGAGAACAGGATGCTTGGTTACTGTTCTGGATTTCAGTCTGTCTGTTGGGGAAAGATTTTGTGAGCAGCTACTGTGGACAGAACATGTTGAATGATGATGGGGTTTATAAAAACAGGAGCCCATGGAGAGCTCCGCTGACAATGATATTTTGAATTTCAGCTACTCCGAAACACCCTGGTCTCAGATACAAGCAATATTACAGGTCTCCATATTCTATGCTTTATCTCTTAATAAATAACAACTATGCAGCAGTTATGGTTTAAAGGGGCTTTTCATGTGCGTGACCTTATTTAATCCTTATAACAACACTTTGAGAAAGTTTTTATGCCCATCCTATAGATGACAAAACTAAGATTCATAGATTTGTATAACTTTCTGAAGGTCACACAGTCAGCAATTGGGAGAGCTGCGATTGCAACACATGCCTTTGGCCTCAGAATCCTAAGCTTTCTTCCAGTATTGCCTTTCCAAACAAAACAGCAAGGTATCTACTTTCTGTGTGGAGGGTTTAAATTTATCTGTCATTAAAATGTTGTAAGAAGCCCCCTATTAATAAATAAAGTAAATGTCTTTTAAAAAATACCTCCGACTTCTGCATTTTACCACTACATTATTCGCTCCCCTCCCTCAACGCAGGCAAAACAAAGCTGAGGTAGAAGAGAGATGGGGAGATTCACTTCACACTTTATTTGCACTGCCCTTGGCGTACAGAGTCAGGCAAACGAGAGGCAACCACAAATCCCCCCATTTGACCACTTGTCCAAAGGTGAGGTGAAAAGGTTTAGTGGGAAAAGTTTGACATTTTATCCCCAAACAAATATTAGAGATTATCTGTGGAATTAAATTATCCATATGTACACAGCCTAGGGAATTAACTCTATCTGAAATGGTGGATTATGGCAGAAATTGAAACTAAGCCCTTAAGGCACTCCTTTTACTTTGTTCTCTGTATTTTTTTTTTTTTTTTACAATGAGCTTTTAGATTATTTTGCCTATTTTGATGGCTGTTTTTCAGTATGTTCCTGTTCGGTATGTGTTTGTGTACTGCTGTAGCTGGTTTGAACAGTTTTTTAAAAAGTATTCCCCTGATAGCCCTGGAAGCAGACAAGTATTACTTGAAGGGGAAAAAGAGATTTCTATTAGGTTTGAGAGTCACAAGTGAACAGAAGAAATTTGAGAAGTATAAAATACTCCACGGACTGCAAATCCAAAACCAAAACATGACTAACAAGGTTTTGACAAAATAAAAATCCCACTTTTTTTTCCCATATCTTTTTGTAGAGCAGTATTTTTAGTGAGTTATTTTTTTGAGATATATATACATATATATATATAAAACATATGTATGTAATTTTTACAACTTTTACATGATCCTAGATCTGAACAAGAATCAGGAAAATCAAGCCAAATAAAAATAATTATGACCTTGTGCTCACCACATTTTGAAAGCCCAGGAAATTATTTTAGTGATGGAAGGAAAATATAAAAGCAGTGAAGTCTTCTTAACTTATTATTTATCACCTTCTTTAGCTTATTATTTGCTATAATTATTTGTGGCCGTGTTGCTAACAAATTCAGTAAGTTCAACTTTGCATGACTTTGAGTTCGGCAATATATAGTCTCAAAAAGAGGGGTGGTAAGTGAGGGATACACGAGGAGAATTACTTTCTTCCCCTTGTCCCTGAAAGTTTTGCCCAGGAGAAATGGCACACGTGAGAGGAAGCATGTTCAGGCAGTTACCTAGAAAATTTTAAACATTTTAAATGTCACAGAAACTAAAAATAAACTGCCTTCACTTTGATTTAGGCTGCATCTTAGTTATCCGCTGTGAAGGATTTTCAACAATCACATCAGGCTTTGTTTTGTAATTTGAGTTACATGATCTGCTAAGATATTTCTCATACCTGTTTTTGTTTCCACAGAAAATGTGTCACCGAGCAGGACCCTATGGGGCCTTCCCGGGACAAACTCCACCACCCACCCCATATCCTCCTCCTTCCTCTTGTTTGTAGAAAAACTTTAGTCTCCTAGCTCTTCCCCGAGTTCCAAAGAATACATTTAATCAGAGAAGGGAGAAAATGCAGAAACAAAGGAAAACAGTCAAGCAAGACAAAATAATAATAGTTTAGCCTTTAAATGAGGTCAAGGACCTTTAGTTCCTCCTCAAGGGCTAGAGATACTTTCCTGAGCCATATCGTTTGAGCTGTTCTACCGACACCCCCACCAATGGAAGAAGTAAGCTGTATGCGGACCACAGGCACGCGGACCCCAGACCAGTTGGAACCAGAAGGTTGATCACGTTGACTCCCCTCCTGATTACCTCACCACCAACCAATCAGAACGGTTTTCCTCACCGTGACTTTTTTTTTTTAAGTAGATTTATTTATTTATTTATTGGCTGCATTGGGTCTTTGTTGCTGCGCACAGGCTTTCTGTAGTTGCAGTGAGTGGGGGCTACCCTTCATTGCGGTGCGCGGGCTTCTCATTGCAGTGGCTTCTCTTGTTGTGGAGCACAGGCTCTAGGCACACAGGCTTCAGTAGTTGTGGCACACAGGCTCAGTAGTTCTGGCTCGAGGGCTCTAGAGCGCAGGCTCAGTTGTTGTGGCGCACGGGTTTAGTTGCTCCGCAGCTTGTGGGATCCTCCAGGACCAGGGATCGAACCCATGTCCCCTGCATCGGGAGGCGGATTCTTAACCACTGCGCCACCAGGGAATTCCCTCACCGTGTCTTTAAAAACCTTTTTCTGAAAGCCTTTGGTGAGTTTGAGCACTAGTTGCTTGGACTCCTTGCTTGGCACCTAGCAATAAACACTGCATTTTCCTTCACCACAACTCGGTGTCAATTGATTGGCTTTACTGCATGGGAGTGAGGGGACCTCAACATCAGGTAGCAATTTCTGGCTTCCCATAATGAGCAGGGTAGAATGCCATGGGTTCTGTTTTATTACGTCCGTCTCTTACCAGCACCTTGGGCCTATTGAAGCAACCAGGGACTGAGACATACAGCTCTGTATACTCATCCTGAAATTGGCATCTAAAATTCATATGTGAGTCAGTGCCTAAGAGCAGTTGGTGTTGCAGTGTGACCAAATACTGAATAAAGGAATACCTTGTCTGAGCTTTATCTAGTAATACCCAGTTTTCATGTTTTTAGTGACTGCTGGGTGGGAAGCTAAGACTTATTGAAGACCATCTCACAAACTAGGATTCATTCATTCACTTATTTCTTCACTCAGCAAATGTTTTATTGGGTATAGCAATGTTTATTGGACTAAGAGGTGGGCTTCTGCTGGTGAGGTAAATTTCAAGACAATCATGTAACTTTAATTTGGGTTAGAATAACCTAGAAGACTTGTAAAAATACAGATTGTTGCCCACCTCCCACCTCCCGCCCCCTGAGATATTTTATTCAGAATGTCTGAGGTATGGCCCAAGAATTTGCTTTTTTTAAACAAATTCCCAGATGCTGCTGGTACGTCTGGTCTAAGGACAGCACCTTCACGTCGCAGCTCTAAGCTACTGCCCGCATGTAGCTGAAATTACTCCTGTCCCTGGAAATAGGTTATAGTTAGAAAAAAGACAAGCCTTAATGTGTCACATGCTATTTTAATCAATTGTGTGTGTTCATTTTTGAAGGCACAGAGAGGATGGTGAAAACCCATGTTAAGAATATTTTGTATATTCTCTGACAAAGAGATATTTGAATTTACTTGAGTCATTTTAGGGGTTAAATATTTGTTTCAGGGAATGCTCAGTGCTGAGTGATCAGTCCATGAAAACACATAAAGATGGTGAGATCTTTGGAATCTATCGCAGAATCTTACTTTAAAAAAATTTTTTTGATGTATGTATTTATGTGGCTGTGCTGGTCTTGGTTGCAGCATGCAGTATCTTTGTGCTGTGTTGGGATCTTTAGTCGTGGCATGCAGGGTCTTTCCATTGCAGCATGTGGGATCTAGTTCCCCGATTAGGCATTGAACCCGAGTCCCCTGCATTGGGAGTGTGGAGTCTTAACCACTGGACCACCAGGGAAGATCCAGAATCTTACTTTTAATCACTTTCTTTTCTGTGCAAGAAGTTTGAATCAAAAAAAAAAATAAAAATTTTGAAAGGGACACACTCAGGAATGATTTCCATGTGACGATCCTCCCAGTGGAGATTTTATTTTGTGGGAGTGAAGAACCCTGAGAATCTGAACTAAAATTACTCAGGCCATTAAGACATCTCTGACAGTTCTAAAGAGCGCTCTGAGAGCTGCACCAGAAGAACAGTAGCATTCCTGAAGACTGCCCTCATCCCCATGCAGGAGCCAGTGTAATGGGGAGATTCCCCAGCCCAGTTAAATATTGCAACACGCACGTAAAAGGGATGGGCTGGTAAAGATCTCTGTCTCACATTTCACCGAGAAGTTTTAATATGTACTATCCTGGATTCTTTCCAATTTGCTTGTAGCAGTTTTGTGAATTTCACATTGATGTTTGTATATTATATCTCTGTGGTATGTGAGCGCTCAAGAAAATATGTGAGGAATATGATCATTAGTACAGTTTTAAAACAGGAAAACAGAGTTAATATAAGCAAATGTTAAAATATGGTACAACAAAATTGTTCCATATATGCTATTTGGAATATTCTAGGAGGAGAACCATTGGCTTCCAAATTAGTTAGCAGGTTTTTCCCCTTGCACATGAATAATATAACTAAATATTAATTTTTATTGCTCTTTCCCATATAAAATATTTATACTATGTAGATTTTCATGTTCAAATATTTCTTTTTAAATTAATTTAATAAAATATTTTTTTTTCCTGTAAAACTCCTGATTGCCTCTTATAAAATGATGCAATGGGTAGGGGTCATTTCGCCAGAGGTGAAGAACATAAAAAATAATTGTTGAGAAAAAAAATGAAGCATTTTGCACACAATTTTAATTCCAGCCGCACCAGAAATTGGTACCTAGCAGGAAAAGCTAAGGAAACAATGAACACAGTTTAATATTGCAGATAGGAAAGTAAAGATGTGAAATAACTTTCCCGTTTATTTTTTTGTTTTCAGCAGGCATTATTCATAGAAACTATCATTTGTGGTCCTAGAACATAAAAATTATGCCACTATGTTTGGTAATAGAAAATTGTGATTCCACAAGAAAAAGGGCAGCTATTCAACCCTTTGATGACAAACCGTGCTTAATTTAGAGGGAGTTTAGATTCCTGGTTTTTCAGAATGTCACCTTAATAACTGTTTCATTTAATATATAATATGAATTCTCAATAGGACACTAGGTAGCAAATTCCTGGAAAACAGGGATTATGTATCAATCAGTGCTTATCAATTGGCCTCTCATTTAGCAAGTGTTTAACAAATCTTTGTTAATATTTAAGCTCTACTGGGGGTAGGCAGACCTCTGGGTGAAGTCAGTGTTTCATCCCTCAGCTCTGCACTAGCTAGCTGCCTGATTTCTAGGGCGTGCTTTTGTCATCTGTAAAATAGGGGATGACAATAAATGGTCTCTAAAGTCCTTTTTACCTCTAACATGTTATTCTGCATAATACAATGCTGAACAAGGCTACTGCACAGCACTGTGCACAGAAACATTGTATGAATTCGGGCAGTGTAAATTACAATGTACTCTCTTTGACATGACATCGTCTTCTGGTTCTTCTCATCTCTACTCCCACTCCATCCAATCTTTTCATCAAGGCCTCCAGTCTCAGCTCCAATTCTCCATGCTTTTTGTTGTACCCAGCTCAGAAGTCACGGAATAATATTTCAACTCCCATCATTCTGCCAAACTAAGCCCTCGGCACCGGAGAGCAGGATCCATACAGCCTGGCACTTAGGCTCTGGCACTAAAGTGCTAAGATCCCTGGGGGAGGAGTTACCTTGACTGGCAGAATACTGCCGCAGCACCAGTGTGGCAAGGACCCTCTGACAGGCCAAGATATCAGAGATCCTTTTACATGCTGCTTGCCATCTCACACAAAGGCAACGTCCAACCGCTGTCCCACTTGGTCGTTTTTATCCCTGGTGATCTAGCCTCCTCATTGACAGATAAATCTAACATGGACTTGCTCAATTTCCCACTTCCCCACCAATAAATCCATCGTTGTTTGTCTTCCTCTATCCCAGAGAAAAAGCATCTCACTTCCTGTTCACTGTTTTCTTATCTGAGATCTATCATGAAATCCAGTTGAGATTATCTTTTAAATAACTCCTAAACTACCCACTCAGCCTCCCTGTAGACTTACCCATGGTTAGTTTGGACTGCTGCATTTCTCCCCATTGATATTGCTACGGCTTAACTTTCCTCGATGCTACCCATGTTCTTAAGTGAAAGCAGTTTCCACATTGCTGCACAGTGATGCTATTGGTTCTAAAATCCTGATTCTTTAGCTTAAAATCATTTATTAGCCCTCATTGTGTACAGAAGTAATTCTTCAGTAGTGCAGACAGCATCTGCGAGGGTATGTCTTCCCTTATGTTTCCAACTGGTTCATCCACATAAAGATTTGATACTGCATACTCCATAAGGAGGAATCCGTATGCTGCTTTACTTTAGAGTGCCTCTCCCAAGATCATTTTCATGGAACCTTCTTGCTTATTCTTCAAGCGCATCTTAGAACATCCCACCTCCCTATCTCCACAGAATCATATGCTTCAGAATTTAGTCATCCTCAGGGCAGGAATCTTGTCTATTTAATTTGTATATCCCCATCACTTGGTGCCCTTGATCCTTGGGCTCACCAAATAAATACTATTTAACAAATACAAATTTAAGAACGTTTCCAATTCAGCATCAGTAGCTAATCAGCATGACATAGGAGGGAGGATGTTGTATCTGTTATCACAGATTCAAAACCATATTTCTGTCCTCAACTAGGCATCTGACATCAGTTTCCTCATATGTAAAGCGAGGAGGATTATGATTCATGCCCTAGCTGGTCAATTGGGAAAATGTAAGTGAAAGCACTTTACAAATGTCAGTTATTATATATGACTGGGAGCTCATTTCATTCTCCTTTGTCTTAATCATTCTGTGTGCTCACTGCCTGACACATAGTAGCGATTAGTTTTTGACACTCAACTTCTTAGTCTCTTTATTTCATGGAATCTGATCAGTGCTTTCTAAACATTTTTACTTCAAGAGTGGGTTTCTGAGGTAGACTTTAGAATATATATTCTATCTTTATCTTTTCCACATACACACTACACAAGCACATTGCATCCTCTTTTATCCCCTCCCCCATACACACTCAAGAGAGAAGGACTGTTTGAGGTAATTTGCAATGCCATACAATGTATTCATATTTTAGATAGCTTATAGTTCATATGCATATGTTTATTAAAATACAATCCTTTATAAAGAACCAACTCTGTTTCTATGGAAAGTAACAGAGAATATGCAATCTAAATATATTAATAAATTATGAGAATTTGAGACCCAGAAGATAAATGTAAATCCTTTCATTTTCATTGACATGTGTATTTAATGCCTTGTAAGCACAAAAGAGATATTTTCCATCTTGTGAAATTTATAATCTAGTTAGCACGGCAAACTTGCAGATATGTAAATACCATAACCCAAATATCACAGACTTGCCCTTTTGAACATCATACATAATGTTCAAACTTTTGTGATTCAACCTCCAATTGTTTCACTTCAGAATGCCTGATTTTTTTTATAGGTTTTTATCTTTCCTAAATAATTTTGAAAATTTTTAGAAATGCTCATGTGTGTCCATGGATGGCTCCTATTGGCACACACCTTGGTTACTGATGGGTTTGCAAGTTGTGCCAAGCTGCCAGCTACTCTGAGGCTGGACTTCAGTTCCTGTGTTTTTTGTCTCCACTGTTTCCATCTGTGTTGCTCAAAGTCAGGGAGATTGAAGAGGCATTGCTCTTAACAGCAAGAGACCTTTACACTTATTTGTGTTTGACAATTAAGAGGAAGAAAGGGAAGGACTTGTTGCTCAACCATGAGAAGTGTGGTCTTCCAGCTTCCAGCTCTCAGCTCCTTCAGGTTCTTCTGCTTCAGCCTCAAAGATCCTCTTCACCCAAGGTTGTACCCTTCCCAGGGCAGCCTGTGATGCAAGACAGCTCTGACGAGCATCTTTCACCCCAGAGCTCCTTATTGGGTTGACCAAGGCTTTGTCTAGCCTGCACCACAATTAGGTTGCTCCCACTACCCAATCCCTGCTTCCTTCCCACCTTTAGTATGGGTGTTGATCCCTAGTAAACATCTTGCACACAAAACTCTATTTCCAATTGGTTTCCAGAGGACCCCACCTTCAATAGAGATTCTCCCCAAAGGCAGCTGCTGCCTGCTCCGTCTGATACCAAGCCCACCACCGAGTCCATTGCCAACATCAACTAGAGTGAATCTTCCTCTAGTCCTCCAAGAAATAAAGCTTTTGCAAGAGAAGAATCCTCTGGTGTTCGGTGTTGTGTGTGACACATCGATTCCTCAAAGAAACTCTCCTGTTACATGCCTGGGAGAATAATCCTTTCAACGTACTCAGGCTGTAGAAAATAAAAGCTGGCAAAAGCAGTTTTCTGCAAGGAATTCCTGCTTTCTACCTTGCAACTTCTTTTCAATAAAGCCCAAGTCTAACAGCTTGGAAGGCTCTCATTTAGCAGAGAGGAAAATGTAGTGAGAACAAAGCATGTACTGGTATCTTAATAAATTATCCCTGGGTTTTAAGCAGGGATATCAGTGTCATATCCATGCTTTAGAAAGAGAATTATGTTAAGGGAATAGAGAATGGATTGGGTGTTGGGTGGGTTGAAAGTGAATGGAAAGAAAGAGGTTAATCTAGGTGAGAGGTGAGTGAAGCCCGGACTACAGAAGAAGCTATGAAGAGAGAGGCTGAAATGAATGTATTTCAGAATTAGATGTGCCTGATTTTAGAACTTGGGGTGGAAGGAGTCAAAGATGACTAAAAGATTCTATTTGGAACTAATGAAAAGTTGATGATACCATAAACAGAAATAGAGACACAGAAAACAGGGCCGTGCTCAGGGTAACAGAATGAGTTTAGTGGGGGAAGGGCAGAGTTTAGTTGGCTGCAAGGAAACATGGGTGAGCAGAGACTAAATGGAGGTTCAGAATTACCCAATGAGAAGTACTGCCGAATCATCCAGAATTGCTTTCTGTAAAGAACTTTCTTAATGTGGCAGTGGGGTGACATGGGAAGGGAGGGTGTATGTGGTCAGAAAATTCTCACAGTAGGTACCTAAAATCTGTGGATGTCCTTCTGACTCTACTCTACTCTCTCTCTGGCTATAACTTGGATATAGGCAGGATTCCAGAGATGCCTTGATTTGTGCTGAAAGAGGAACAATTAGATAGTGCATCTTAAAACAAGACAAATAGGTATTGGGTAGAAGATTGAGAACTGAGATGTTCTAGCTGTTAAAAATAAAAACAACAGCAAAA
The DNA here is from genome assembly GCF_030028045.1 of Hippopotamus amphibius kiboko. Taxonomy (NCBI): domain Eukaryota; kingdom Metazoa; phylum Chordata; class Mammalia; order Artiodactyla; family Hippopotamidae; genus Hippopotamus; species Hippopotamus amphibius. Next base: position 139,104,047 of record NC_080193.1, read on the forward strand.
CAACAAGACCCAGCCCCTCCACCACACACACATAGCAGCAAATCTCCAAATAAAGGGTAGAGATTCACTCTTTCTAACTCATCCCCTTTTCTCAGGAGAAGAGAGAACTGATGAATATTCTATTTCATCATCATTTGGGATCAGATTAAGCTAGAATGGGCTTCCACAATCCTTTGGCATCATTATATGCACAAAAGGAGAAAGCTCTTGACCCCAAATGAAAAATTCCTTTCCTGTCATTTAAATACTAGCCATTAAATCTTTGCTTCCTGGAATATGAAATAAAAACTCCAAATCTCTTGGAAATATCTATGAAGCACACAATTTTCATTCACAATATGTCCTCTGAGACATAGCAGATGCTATTATAGTTCACACTTCTTCCATCTGAAATTCTGACACAGCACAGTATTATTAATAATGTAAAGATTATGTTAAATAAAATACTTCTGAAAAATTTTAGGGCTAATAATAATTACAGTCTTTAAAAAGACATTATTTATTGGGCACTTATGATGTGTCAGTTGATACACTTTTTTGCCAGTCTTTGAGGGAGGTGTAATTATTGTCTCTATTTTACAGAAGAGAAAAAAGAAGCCACGAGATTTTAAGTAAATCTCTCAAAGTTACACAGCTTACAAATGCGAAAGACAAAATATAAAAATAGGGCTGTCTAACTTCAAAAATGTTTATCTTGACCATACACTATAGGACCTTCCCTCCATGGGCACCAAACCTTGAATTTGGATGTTTGTAGATTAAAATATGTATTTTGAAAAGTTCTGAATAAATTGTGAAATAAAAACATTCATTGCTTGTCATGATTGTTGCTAATCAATGTGTTAAGGGAAGGCAATATATAAAAAAATTTTTACACTTAATGGTTCCAACATGCAGAGGATTGTGATAGAATACTGCTATTTTAAAAGTGTAAATCAGGGCTTCCTGGGTGGCGCAGTGGTTAAGAATCTGCCTGCCAATGCAGGGGACACGAGTTCGATCCCTGCTCCAGGAAGATCCCACATGCTGCAGAGCAGCAAAGCCCATGTGCCACAGCTATTGAGCCTACGCTTCAGAGCTCGTGAGCCACAACTATTGAGCCCATGTGCTGCAACTACTGAAGCCCATGTGCCTAGAGCCTGTGCTCCGCAACAAGAGAATCCACGGCAATGAGGAGCCCACGCACCACAATGAAGGGTATTGCCCACTCACCGCAACTAAAGAAAGCCCGCGCACAGCAAAAAAAACCCAACACAGCCAATAAAATAAGTACATAAATTAAAAAAAAAGTGTAAATCGACTCTTTGTGTGGGATATCAAGATTTAGTTCAGTTCAAAAATGTGTCAATCACAAAGAAAGGTACAAAATCATAGATACAATGGATAATTCCAAGCAACTTTTTAAAAAGCTTTAGGGATTGATTTCCATGATGAAAGCTATCCTGCGTATTTCATTTTTATACCATTTTGGATAATTGGAGAACATTACAAGTAAACTTTTGAAATGTATAATTCTCTAATTTAAGGGCTTCATTTTATAATACTTTGAAATTATGAATTAAAATCTTGAATACGTTTATTCCAAAGTTGAGGCAACATACCTGTTAAACATGTCAACAGTTCCTCTGTGACCCAGCAAATTGTGACATATTTCTGGCTAGTTCTTACACCAGTACAATATAACAGCAGAGACAGAATACTTTGGAGTTGGACACTATATTAGTTACAGTAACACTGGACTGTGATTTTTTAAAAAAGACTACAAAGCATATGTCTCAAACACAGAACAAGTTTGTTCCAGCTCAGTTGGCAAAGCAAGTGGGTGGCGGGAAGTACTCTACTCCATGCTGTTATTCAAGGATCCATGTTGATGAGGCTCTGTCATTTTCACCATGTGGTATTGACATCCAGCTAGTCGAAGTGCGGAAAAAACCAAAAGGATTTTAAATGAGAGTTTTAAAGAAGCCAGGAATTGCATTGTGTACGTGACTTTCACTCATGTCCCATTGGCTAAAATCCAGTTGCATGGAGAACTCCCACTGCAAGGAAGGCTGGAAAATACAGTCTGTGTGTCCACAAAAAGAGGAAATGAGTACTGAGACATTAATGGCCATCTGTGCCACAGACAAAGGTAGATTTAAGTCCCAACATTGCCGCTTACTTTCTGTAAACTTGGGCACATTCCTTAACTCCTCTGAGCCTCACTTTCCTCTTTTGTAAAATGGTAGTCATTCTAATTCATACTTTGTATAATCATTGTAAAGATTAAAAGTGATATGTCTATAGTGCACTTAGATCAGTATCTGACAATAGGAACTACTGTAAATGATAACTCTTGTCTTTTTGTGAGAAGAAGGTATTCAAGGACATCGTTTTGGATATTATAATAGGAGGTATCAGAGCTGGGTAGGTATGATTGAGAATAAGAAACTATTGAACAAAATCTTAAGCAAGGGACAAATTGCAGTGCAGGTTTATATTATTATTGTAGTTATTATTAAGCGACAATAATGATAGTTAACATTCATCGATTACTAACTTGATAAAGATCTTTACATAGATGAATTTATTCAATACTCACAATAATATGATGATGCAAGTGCTATTATTATATCTATTTTTTAGTTGAAGCAACAAAGTTTTAAAAAAGTAAGCAATTTATACAAATCTCCAACCAGAAAATTAGAGAAATAAGATTTGATTCCAGATCCATCTTATTAGAAAGTTCAGTTTCTAAAAAAAAGTCTGTACCAGAATCCGGGGTGAAGGAGATTCACCAAGTCTAAAAACAAAAATGAATGGAACTTATCAAGAGTGTTAGGGGGCTTCCTAGGTGGCGCAGTGGTTGAGAATCTGCCTGCCAAGGCAGGGGACACGGGTTCGAGCCCTGCTCCAGGAAGACCTCACATGCTGCAGAGCAACTAAGCCCGTGTGCCACAACTATTGAGCCTGCACTTTAGAGCCCGTGAGCCACAGCTATTGAGCCCATGTGCTGCAACGACTGAAGCCCACGCGCCTAGAGCCCGTGCTCCGCAATAAGAGAAGCCACGGCCATGAGGAGCCCGCGCACCACAACGAAGAGTAGCCCCCCACTCACCACAACTAAAAAAGAAAGCCCGCGCACAGCAAAAAAGACCCAACACAGCCAATAATATAAATAAATAAATTTATAAAAAACAAAACAAAACAGTGTTAGGAAGGATTGTTGACATTTCTCAGGCAAGGCCAAGAAAATGAAAGTCACATTCTAAAGAAGTCCAGAGATAGGCCTGTCTCACGGGATGGAGCTGGGGGGAGGGGGGCATTGTTAGCAATAGCAATTTTACCCACTTAAAATTTTTGCCTGCAGCCAAACAACGTATCTCAGAGTATAAGGATGGGTGGGGAAAGAAATATCTAAGTATTTGTAGGCTCTTGTCTGAGATTCAGCTTATCACTCCAGGGTGTTAGGATGCCACCTAGAGATACTGCCAGGTCACGGCTGAGTCCTTATCATCCCTACCATACCAGGAGGGAGGACAGTCCGTGCTCCTGCAGCCACAGGAGTCATGGAGAGGAGCTGATGTCTGGCAAGCTCGAAAACACCTCCAGCGGCAGGTGAGGGCCGGAGTGGGGTGTGGCAGATAAGGAATAATTCCCACCCCTGGTGTGCACTGAGGGAGCAGAGGGATATAATGAGGGGCTGCGGGTTTTCCTAGGTTGGGGGCTGGTTACTACTTTCAGGGTTTAGGTTATAGGAAGTACAGCCTCTGTTTGGGCAGGAAACCGGGGTCAAAGCCATGTTCAGAGTGTCTTCTCTGATCCCCTCAAATGAACGTGATCTACCCTGCCTGTAAATCCCTAGATACTCTTTATGTAGTCAGTGCTCTCTACACGTACATAATGGCATTCAAAAGTCAAATAACCACAGTCATTTGTAGTTCTGTATGAGGGTGATTCAAATAGAGGAGGAGAATCAGATTTCCAGAGACGTTTTGATACCAGATGAAGCTGGAGTTTGCTTGGGGAATGGAGGTGAAATAAAAATAAGAGAAAATACTGATAAAGCAACTTCTGCTGGATGGTAGGTGGCATATTTTGGGTGAAAATATCCAAGTACTGCACATAATCTTGCAACATATTTTAAAACTGGTAATAATGTCTTCAATTTTTAGCCCTCAAACAGAAACAACTGGAATCATCCGCTCCCGTTAGAAACAATTCATCGTTTATTTGTACTAAATAGCCGCTTTCTGCTCTATATTTGAGCCAAAGCCTTCCTTAAATTTCACCCCCCCCCCCCCCACACACACACGTCTATGGAGTTTAAGGATGCCATTACCATTGGCTTCCTTTCCATTTACAATTTAGAATTAAATAACGCAATTTAACAGCAACAGCACTGAAACAAATGCCGCAAGGAAAGGGAACTCGCCATCTGAAGTGGAAGAGAAGCTCTGAGGCTAATGGGACCATGCTGTAACTCTCCTGAGCTATAGGAGAGCCAGACACATCCCTGTGGAAAGCAGCAGTTACCTTCAATCTCCCTGATCTGAAGTAATCCTTGCTACATGCGTCCCTCATTGTGAGTGATGAGGCCCACTGTTTGCTGAGTCTAAAACCAAATGATCTTTCACAAGCAAAATTTAAACTTGAAATAGGATTCTCTGGCTCCTGACTCTGAGTCTATTTTTCTCGTGTACTTTATACATTCCCAAATCAGGCTCAGGCTGGCTACAGATGGTGCTGGTGTGTAATGAGAAGGGCTCTGAAGCTGCTCCAGCTCCCAAGGGAGGGTTCGGTAATGGAACTAACTATGTATTGTCCACCTTATATACTAGATTTGATTTTGGACTATTTGCCCAACTGTATGTGTTTATTTCTCAGCACTGGAGGGCTTCCATTAGCTCCAGGCTGATTGAACATAGACTATGGAGTGAGGAGGAACAGAACATTTTTTCCCCCTGAATGCTGATGTAATCCCTTTTCTTTTACTGACAACTGAGTAACGTTTGCCATTGGAAACTGTGTTAGAAATGAGCTGATATTTGCAGTCATTAGTGGAAAAGAATTGTTTTGATCCCAGGGAACAAAGTGAGCATTATTTTTTTGGATGACATTGTTTCAGAAGTTTGTGCCTAAAACTTGTGTATTCAAAACTCTGAACGAGAAACTGCTAACAATTTAAAGCTGAAAATTACCTTGTTTCAGTAAATCGAAAGATTAATATTTAAGACCTCATAAATTTTGCTCACAGAGCATAGCCAAATATTATTATCATAACGAAAACAAAAACCTCAACTCAGCAAATTAGTCACCAATGACCACATGTAAATTGACATTTTAGTTTCTTAACTAATGAAATCATTTGTCATTTTACTGAAGCAGTTCATTATAAAAATAAATTAAGAATAAGTAAATTGTAGTCATAGCAATCATGATGAAATTATTAGTAATTACATTTACCGGCATGAAAGTTTTTGCACGCTTCTCATCAGCAGACGTTATTCAAAATAACTTTGGAAATAAGCATGGATGTTATATCAAGGTTTTATTTTTAATTAAAAAAGGCATAGTGGAAGTAAGAAAGTTGCTAATTAACATTAGGAAAAATATTGTTTTTCTCTTTCAAATATACACAAACTCAACTATGCAATTCTAATACAAAATGAAGAAAATGAGAAATCTCTCTACTACTTTAACTAGTAAAAGGAAAATTGGAAAGCAGAGACCAGCTCATGCAGTTTCTAAATAAATGAAAAGGAAATTACATTTCTCTGGGTAAATATTTACTTCCTAAAGCGTGCCAACAAAAGCTACTATTTTAGAAATGGAACATGGTAGCAACTGACTTGTACTCAGTTGATTTAATTGGAAATGTGCTGTTTTTCCTTTTAAGTCTTGTGTTTTAATTGTAGAATAAAGAATTTCCAACCTGATTTTCTAATTGCACTTGGGATCTGGTATCCTGTTTACATATATATTGACCTGTCAGATGGCCTCATATGTATCTAGGTGGGCCATATTAGGAAGAACATTTAACCCATTTTTACTATGATACCATTAATAGAACATTTTTATTTCTAAAGTTTGAAAGATAATTTTTATACCTAATGTTCAATTCATGCAGGTAACCATCATGCTTCTGATTTGAAACTTCAGTTAGTAAAATTTCAGGTGGAAAAATGTAAAATAAAATGTATTTTTAAAATTTTATGAAATGCAATTTAAATGCCAGCATACAGAAAAAAATGACATTGGCTAAAAATGACTTGTCTTTCTACGCTATATAAGGTTCACACGGTAACATTTCCCCAAATGGCTATTATGGCTATTGTTATTTCTAGCTCATGTTTGGTGTTAATAAATTGGTTTAGTGAGATAAGACAACTTTTCTTTCAAATTTGCTTGTGTACCTAACAATGTAACATGTACATGTATGTATGTGTATGTGTACGTGTGCATGTATATATTAAATGAAGTAACAAAAATGGCAACCGTTCTTATTTTCTTTATAAAAATGAAACATTTGTGATGCTTTCAAAATAGATTAAAGTATTATAACCACTGTTTATCTTGTTATGATTTTTTCTTAAAAAAATGATGTTGTACCTATCAGACCAAGCATCTGGGATAATATTTGGAATTGAAATGATCTTGCCCAAGAGTTATATTCAAGTGAATTTAGAAAAAGACAGTGTTATTACCAGGTAGTGGAAATTGCTCCTTAAAGCTTAATGCATTCAGCACCTAAAATGAAGGTGGAGAATGGAGAGGTGGATGGAAAAGGGAATGGAGCAGGGAGGAGGAGGGAAGGAGGAGAGGGAAAAGGGTGAGAGATTGGGGAAAGGGGGAGAAGATGGGAATTTAAAATCTCATAATGGGTTTGGGATAGTCTGCTTAAGAGCAAACATACTTCTTAGGTATTCCTTTCACTTAGAAACAGTTACAGCTGCTTCTTCATTTACGTTTTTAAGACTCACCAGAAGACTGCAGGATTCCTAAGGAATTTTAATCCCTTCTTAAAGTTTGAAGAGTTGGGTGATAGCTTTGGGGTAATGTTCAGCTGCTTGAAATTCATATAGTTTTCTTATTAGTTGGAAGGAAAATCCCTCTCTCTCTCATATATTTATTCCTGTATCGGAACAGGAAGTAGGTAGTGAGAAAGCAACTTATTTAGTATATTTAGCTTGTAAATAACTTAATATACTTCTAAGTTTTCTTTTTAAAATCAGT